>NW_017386028.1:1391323-1398888 GCF_000237925.1 Schistosoma mansoni | reverse complement strand
GTAGATTTAGTATTTTTCATAGTAGAAAGCATGACCAGTGAGTTCAAAACCACGTCTGTTGTGAGATAGGAACTCACTGAAGACAATTGGTGAATGGTTGCTCAACTTCGTGGATCAGTTGAAGTTAGACATTAACACCGTTGGATGCCAGCTCAGTGGTCTATCGGTTAACGGCTTCGGCTTGAGACTGGTAGGTCCTGGGTTCGAGTCTCGCTCGCGAGAGCGGGTTCGTGGGTGCGCACTGCTGAGGAGTCCCATAATAGGACGAAACGGCTGTCCAGTGTTTCCAGGTTTTCCATGGTGGTCTAGCTTCAATTGACTCATGCTTTCTACTATGAAAAAAGAGATTGGGTTAGATGTTTTCAAGGTTGATAGTATTTTCTGATACTTTACAGTCTTATATCAGTCCTAAATTAATGCTTCAGGTTTCTCAATAAGGATAATCAAAGAATTTCCTTTATTTGGAGATATTTGTATCAAATATTCTATTCGGTTACTTAGTTAAGGTGCGATTTGTCCTTTACGTTAGTTTGAAGAGGATCGGACGAAGTCTATTTGGAGTTTATCATATCATTTACCTTATAATAGTCTGAAATAATTCACCTTACTCTTCTATATACTTCTACTAATTCCAGAAAACATCTTTTATACGTAGTGAATATTGTTGAAATTCTTATTACCAGTTCTAATATGCCTAATCTCAACATATTAATCAGCTTCCCAATTCTATTCACTTATTCCTCTCTCCAATATCTTTTCACTATTTTGTTTATGTTCAAATCTTATTTATCTACATACTCTATCCTACCGTATTATATGGTATTATATATGAGAAAAAGAGTTAAATAGTTTTTTCCATGTTTCTTTATTTTGTATACAACTGTAAATAAGATAAGGTAAATATAATGGACACTTCCTTCAAAAAATGCCTAGGTCAGAAGGGGTTTTCTGGAGATTTCAGTATTTTCATAGTTGAAAAAATGAGTCAATCGGAGCTAGAACACCAGGGAAAACGTGGAAGCACTGGACGGCCATTTCGTCCTATTGTGGAACGTCTCAGCAGTGCACATCCATGATTCCGCCTCACGAGATTCGAATCTAGGACCTATCAGTCTCGCCCGCGAGCGCTTACCCACTAGACCACTGAGACGGCATCCAACAGTGTTAATGTCTAACTTCAACCAATCCACGAAGTTGAGCAACCATTCACCAAATGTCTTCAGTGAGTTGATATCTCACAATAGACCCAGTTGAACTCCACTGGTCACTGCTTCTCACTAGAACTCCAGGAAATATCTCTTGAAGGCAGTCAGTTGGATGAACACTGCTGAAGAGTCCCACAATACGACGAAGCGGCCGTCCAGTGCTTTCAGATATTCCATAGTGGTCTAGCTTCAATTGACTCATGATTTCAACTATAAAACTACTAAAATCTCCACAAAAATACCCCTTCTGAAAATAATGATTAACCAAGTATTAAACCATAGTACTTGATTCGACAATTATTTATGCAGAACCATAATTAGTATATTGGTTCATCGACTTTCATTATCGCCACCCTGGCGTTTACTATTGTAGGACTTAAAGTATCGTTTAACGAAATAAACACATATTGTGCTTATTAAGGCCCTTTGTGATGTCATCCAATACTTCTAAGATTAGACTGCTGAACGTGATACTGAACTTAATTTACTTCTATCGGTGAAATCTCCACCAAGAAAATTTTCTTCATTATAGTGTTGCAAAAATCAATCGATTTCATAGTTTGCTTCACTTTCTGATCTTAGAAAAACACTGAAAACTAGGAAGTACATGGCAGCTGTTTCGTAGTAGTAAATTATTCTCCAGAAGTGCGCTTTAACACCTCATCGGGGATCGAACCTAAAGCAATCAGGTCTCTCAAATGCTTTACCTTATAACTGCCGAATCAGCTTACGATGGTTTTCGTGTACAGTCACCGGAACTTACTTAAGTACGCCTGTTACTCCCAATGGAGCATAGGCCGCCGACCAGCATTCTTCAACCCACTCACCCTGTCCTCGGCCTTCCTTTCTAGTTCTATCCAGTTTATGTTCATTCTTCTCATGTCCATCTCCATTTCTAGGCCTAATGTGTTCTTTGGTCTTCCTCTTTTCCTTTGGCCTTCAGGATTCCATGTGAAGGCTTGTCTTGTCACGCCGTTGGGTGATTTCCTCAATGTATGTCCTATCCACTTCCAGCACTTCTTCCTAATTTCTTCCTCCACTAAAAACTGGTTTGTTCCCTCCCACAGTAGAATGTTACTGATAGAGTCTGACCAAGTCACCGGAACTACTAGATCATTACTCATAGCCGTTGGTGATATTTGTTTCAAATTCAATATAGTTGAACCTTAATAGTCACGACTTTTCACTAGAACTTCAGGAATCCTCTGTCTTTATTGGTCATCAATAAGAATTCGGTGATACTTGTGATAGATTTTTGAATTCTATGGTTTTTATCACAGACTGCTAATTATGTTTTAATGACTATCTCTAATTAGAGCAGTAAATCTTTTCTGACACTGTAATTTAATAAAATCGTACCCAACTAAGTTCAAATAAAAATCATATTAACTAAAGTACAATTTAAACAACTTTTCACAACTTGACATTTACTATTTCCGACATAACCTTCTATCATATAAATAATGTTTATATCAGAAAATTAGTAAATATCAAGTAGGCGTTGCCTCTCGACTACTAAAATTAGTGAACTGAGTCTTGATTTCATTCATAATTTAGAATTTTACATAACGGGATCTGTAAAATGTACTTAGCATGAGCGGTTGTCATATTCTCAAATTTAAACTATATTATAACGTATATTTTGCAAGTCAGTCAGCTACAATTTAGGACAACGCGGCCTGCTTGAATATCTGGGTTACCTGTTCCTGTCATCTAGATATATTTCAACAACGACGACCAAGCACACACATATATATATATATATGCATCAGTTCAAGATGCCACACCTCATTAACACAATAAGATGAACATCAAATTCATAGAAATAGTTACTTCAGTGGTAGTAATATATAAAAGAAAGATTGTGTATAAGGATATAATGCAGGAAGAAAGAATTAGTTCATAGAAATAAAGATATGAAGCAATTTTAATCTCATGGTTTAAGGAAAGACAAAGAGTGTATTCAGCTATGGCATTAAGATCGGTTCTTAGCCATGTCACACAGAGTCTCCAACACCATTGGTTACAATAGTCGAGCGGACATAATTTGCAGACCGGATGTTAATTCAAATAAAATAATGAAGGATAAGTTAATAATCTTTCCACAAATTATTGACTTCTAGTTAATTTAATTACGTTACATTTGTGTTTGTTTTTGTTTAAAACCCATGCTTGATTCCGTATATTCTGTTTTAAAGAGCTATAATGTTTTATCGTTTGACTGTCATCTGTAACTATGATCTTATTGTGAAGCCAACATTTGGAGAGAGTAAGTGTCACAGACTGATTTTAATAAGAGAATCATCATAAAGCGAGAATTTTAAGATGGCTGTTTCGATTGAGTTTGGGACTCCTCGATAAGTCACATTCAACTCGAAGACAGACATCGAATTAATGACTTTAAGTTCTTGAGGTGAGCAAATTACTGTTTAACTACGGATCAGAATTCAATGGTCGTTATTTCTAAATTCAATCAACAGTATAAAGATAGTTTAATAAAACTACTGGAATTTGTTGAATCCTGAGTTTTTCTATTTGTGTTTGCATGTATCTAAAATAAATAGTCAAACTAACCATAATGGTTAGTGGTCTAGAGGTTAAGCATTCACATACTAGACCGAAGGTCCTGAGTTTGAATCACGTGTGTAGGATTGTGAATGTGCACATCCGAAGAGTCTCATTCTAGAATTTCAATGGTGGTCTAACATTGATCGGTTCATGATCTCATTCACAATCTAATATTCAGTTTCATATGAGTTAGACTTTCCACACTTCTATAAACTCGGTTAATAAATCATGAAACCACAATAAATGCTATAAGATTATTAAGTCGCAAAGAATGTATTCATATTATACATAATTATTTTAAATGGTGATTATCTATACAAGTATAGAATAATTTTTTAACATTCATCATCCTACAAGAAGCCATAGACCTGAATGTTTGTGATATGCTGATCAATGTGACAGATCAAAATAATAAACATCAGCTGATCGAACTCATTTATTCACAAAGAGAATTCTTAAGTATTATAACGGTTAAATCATATACTTCATAAATAATCATTACAAAATGTACTAATTAAAATAGGATTACTTGAATAAACTTTGGTTGTATAAAAGGCAAATAAATAGGAAGATAAATTCACTTCGTATTACTTGTTTGGATCTTCCCATCGATTTTTGTTAGGACTGCATCTGGTCAGTCTCTATTTGGCATATGTGCATAATGTGCGTATTGCCTCGATATACCTTAATTCACAAGCATGGTTAGCAGAGATGGATAGTGGCTAGCAGTGGAATCCAGGACGCGCGTTTCGTCCTATTTGGGACTCGTCAGCTGGATGTACCTGCATCTCAGAGTTGATGTTCACTCTCGGGACTCGAATCGATGGGAAGATCCAAACAAGTAATACGAAGTGAATTTAAACTTCACCCCATCGCACAAGCAAGTGGCTATCAGGACTCAGTGGCCGAGTGGATAACGCGATGGCGTTTGAAGCGAGGGTACTGGGTTCGAGTCCCAGAGTGAACATCAACTCTGAGATGCAGGTACATCCAGCTGACGAGTCCCAAATAGGACGAAACGCGCGTCCTGGATTCCACTGCTAGCCACTATCCATCTCTGCTAAATAGGAAGATAGTTATGCTGAAAAATGGTATCGATTGATTCCGCATTTTGTTAATCATTAAGATATAAATTTTTCTCTAGAAATGATATGAAGTCATTATTAGTTGATACATAAATAAATAGAATGATAGATCATAGTATGATCAAACTCTCTTGTCAATAATACATAGACTTCTGATATTATGGGTATCTAACTGAACCAACCCGATCGTACAAATTCAGCTACTCGATATATGCCTAGAATTCCCTAATAGCTGTTCAGAAACATCGTAAACGTCTCCTTATATATATATATATATATATATATATATATATATATATATATATATATATATATATATAATTTCAGCTAAGCCTTTTGTTTAACATACTTAACAGACATCGTCATTTGGATAGTAGCAATTTGCATATTTCTTTGTACTGTTATGGTCACTATAACACATAACACTCTAGCCAAAATGTATTATTAGTAGTAGTATTATTCGACGACGCATACTCCTCCCCAAATATGTATGTACGCAAATACTAATACCAACTTTTATTATATATATATATATATATTTCTTGAAACATCTGGGCTACCTGTTCCTGTCATCTAGATATTTCAACAAGTTATGTAATTTCGTTTATTTTAATGCATCATTATGACTATTAATCGCACAACCTATTCAAGTGCGTTTCTGAAAAGTGTAAGACCTTTCGCTGTAAATGTTACAGAAGGCCTAATCAGTGATATCGTGGTTGCTGGAAATATGCAGCGAGAAGAATGTACATTATCCAGATGTCGATTGAATGGGCTGCTAACTTCTAACTGACGATCACTCAATATTTACCATCAGGAAGGACGAAGAAGTAAGAAACGGAAACTTGTTGAAGTACTTTGTGCTGAGAATTCTATATTGTACCAAAAATATAATATTGAATAAATCTAATAATAATAATAATAGTAATTGTATATATATATATATATATATATATATATATATATATATATATAACATCAATCAAAAGTAAAAACTCTGTCAGTAGAAGGTTGAGATCAAATAAAAGAGAGTGAGAACAGACAGTACTTAGTATAAAAATGAAGGAACAATAATATCTCAGACAATTAATGGACATTTTTCAAATAAAGAATTAACTGTATAGTTTTCTCATCTTATCAAATAACTCTAATAATTGAGTAAATCAACATTTAGTCATTCCTACCTGTGTTTTCGTTCATTACAATATTTCCTACACATTCAACTAAATAATTATTAAAGATTATAAGATTTTATTAGAAGGGGGTTTGTGGAGATTTTAGTAATTTTATATAGTTGAAATCATTAGTCATTTGAAGCTAGACCACCATAGAAAACCTGGAAGCACTGGATGGCCGTTTCGTCCTATTGTAGGACCCCTCAGAAGTGCGCATCCACCATCCCGCACTCGCGAGATTCGAATATAGGATCTATCAGTCTCGCACCTGAGCGCTTAATCGCTAGACCACTAAGCTGGCACCCAACGTTATTAATGTCTAACTTCAACCAATCCAGGAAACTGAGCAACCGTCCACCATTGTCTTCAGTGAATTGACATCTCACAGCAGACGTGGTTGAACTCAACTGATTACTGCTTCTAACTAGAACTCCAGGAAATACCTTATGTAGCCAGTCACTAGTGAGCATATAATCATTATTAGAAGGGAGTTCGAATCTCGCGAGGTGGGATGGTGTGTGCGTACTGCTGAGCAGTCCCACAATAGAAGAAAACGGCCGTCCAGTGCTTTCAGGTTTTCCATAGTGGTCTAGCTTCAATCGACACATTATAAGATTTTCCTTTGTTTTATATTGTTCATAAATTTATAAAAATGACTGACATCAATACACATTTAACGTTACAAAATAATGAAATGAAGGATAAGACAAAAACTAAAACAAAAAAATTAAATAATGCCAATCGCTTTCAGCCAATTTTTTTTATTTTTTATTTTTTTTAAAGATACCACAAACATATTCCAGTCATTATTTTCTCTTTCAATAATTTAGTTGTCATGATATAATTTTAATAACTAACACTTGAAAAGAACCCTTTTATTCTTTACCATTGTCATTATAATTTACAATTTCCTCTGTCTTAGAAAACATTAATTTATTGCATTCCTATTTTAGTAATAACATTACCTTCTATTAACATATGAATTATACAAAGAGAAAAAGAATTCAATCCATTGATAAATGGTCTTTTATATTTTCATGGTGTATTTTGAAACTCCATCCTTTTGTTTCCTACCAATAACATTCTGATTAATCTGGAAACGATATCATTACCGGATACTTTATATTAGTGCTAGGAAAAATCAAAATGATGTAAAAGTCTTTGTTATGTGTGACTGTTGATAGTTGTGTGGTGTGTGCTACGGATGTTTATAGATATAAGTAGTATGTATCATCAATCGAAAGTGAAATGCCTGGAGGCAGAAAGTTGATAAAATCGAAGAGAAAAGAATGAGAACAGAGAGTAATTGGTATGAAAATGAAGGAATAACAAAGTCTGAGATTATTTATTGTATTTATTTACGCCTGTTACCCCTCGTGGAGGAGCATAGGCGGATATTTTTACAAATAAAGTATTTATTGTTTGTAGGGTTCTCAGATTTTGCCAAGATATTCCGTGATGTTCTGCATTTGGTTCTCGTCGCCTATGTTCTCGTTCACTACAGTAGTAGTAGTAGTAGTAGTAGTAGTAGT
>NW_017386028.1:1377251-1391123 GCF_000237925.1 Schistosoma mansoni | reverse complement strand
TATAATGTGGATTAAGTCGACTTTATTGTTTTGTCTATTGTAAAATAATAGTAGTAAGTAGAGGGTTATGAAAATAATTAAGTTTCATTGAAATCATGAATCCATCAATGTTAGACCATCAATAAAACCCTAAAAGCAATGAATAACTGTTTCATCCTAGTGTGAGACCCCTCAACAATACTCACCATCGACCCCATACACGGGAGTTTAACCCAGAACCTAAGACTTAGAGCGTTGACATACAACATATTAATAATCCCGTTTGGACTTATAACTGCATAACTTGATGGAAAATTTATCAAAAACGATCATTCATTCCGAATACTCTACTTACTTAAAAAAGTATTTGTTGAAATTAGTTCACTAGATTATTAGATTAATATTTCTACCCAGTCTAGAACACTTTTGTATTCCAAACCGTTATATTTATTAAAGTAATGGAAAAAGTTTTGGTAAAATTGACATGTAGCAGATCAGTTTATGTGATTTACAGGTTTTATAACAGAAATGATTCCCTATAGCAACTACAACTATTGATATTTTGTTTGTCATGAGTTAAAAACGTCAAACTGAAGGAATAACTAAACCATAACATCAATTTTACCTTCAGGTATGATTACCATGTAAGAAACAATGTTTAGAAAAGTATTTTTTTTCAGTATAATAAGCAGTTTAATTTCTTCCAGCTAAGTATTACATTGGTAAGCAAAGATGGATAGTGGCTAGCAGTAGAGTCCAGGACGCGCGTTCCGTCAGCTGGACGTACCTGTATCTCAGAGTTGATGTTCACTCTAGGACTCGAACCCAGTACTTTTTGCTTCAAACGTCATCGCGTTATCCACTCGGCCACTGAGTCCTTATAGCCACTTGCTTGTGCAATAAATAATACTAAGTGAATTTAAGTATTACATTGTTTCTTATAAATATTTTCATTATTTCAGCCTATGTTTACGATTCCTCAATACACATATTGCTCCATTTATTGTCATTTTGGGTATAATTGGTAATGTACTATCTATTATTGTATTAAGAAATCGACGTATGAAATCACCAGTTTCAATTTATTTAATTAGTTTATCAGTATTTGATATATTACTATTGGTTTGTGCTGTTGTATTATTTTTTGAATATCCTTTTGCTGAAGAAGAGAATTCATCATTTTTACCATATATGCAGAATTCCTCAACAGAAGATTATTTTAGCACATTAAATAAACTAGTAAACAAGACAATTGATCATACTAAAATCAATAATATCACTACAGCACATCGTATTTATGCACTTATTCAAGCACATTTCATTTATCCAATTGCATTAACAGCACAAACTTCTACAATATGGATTACAGTTAGTTTAACCGTTGAACGATATATTGCTGGATGTTATCCATTACATGCAAATGTATTATCATCTGTACCAAAATCACGTTTAGTTGTATGCTGTTGTATGATATGTGCAATTGTTTATAATATACCAAGATGGTTTGAAATTACAACACAATCTGTAAATACAACTGAATCAAATTATTCACAATATTCAATACAATACGATTGGCATTCAATATTTCGTCTTGTATATTATACATGGGGATATATACTAGTAATGTTTCTATTACCATTAATTGCCTTATTAGTAATGAATATTCGTTTAATGTATGCATTACGTAGATCTGATTTTGCTCTATGTAAACCATTACAACCAACCCAATACTTGGATACTCCACATAGTAGTACTAATACAATGGTTGATGTTAATTCCAATATATATGCAAAAACGTCTACAATATCAAACAAATCTATTACTAAGCCATTTCCAATAAGATTTCAACGAAGTGATCATTGTAAATCATGTAAATCATTAAAAACTCCATTAACATTATATGGTCCAACAAGACTAGCAATACAAGCAGATAAAAGTATAACACGTATGATTATTGTTGTTGTCGGTGTATTTATAGCATGTCAATTACCAGCATTAATATTTAATATTTATTTTGGTATTGTATCACCAAAAGTATTACCATATGGTTGGTGTGCATTATCTGAATTACGTAATTTTTTAGTTGTAGTTAATTCAAGTGTAAATTTTATTGTTTATTGTGTAATGGGTGCTAAATTTCGTCGAAGTTTTATACATGTCATTACACCATGTTGGGAAATTAAATTAGCTAATACTACTAATAATAATAATACAAGAAAACCTACTGTCCGGTTAATTACTTTACGATCAGATGTAACTGAACTTTAATGAATTCTTCTAATTCTTTCTTTTTTTTAATAATTTGTATATTTCTCTTCATTCGTATTTCTTATAAACATACTTTTCTTTATATGGAAATGAAGTTAGCATTGAAAATATATGTAAAAATGAAATAACATAGACTTTTAATAAGATTTCTAAAGAATAGAAGGGGTTTTTGTGGAGAATTAGTATTTTCATAGTTGAAATCATGAGTCAATTGAAGCTAGACCACCATCGAAAACCTGGAAGCACTGGACGGCCGTTTCGTCCTATTATGGGACTCCTCAGTAGTGCACATCCACTATCCCGCACTCGCGACATTCGAACTCAGGACCTACCAGTCTCGCGCCAGAACACTTAACCAATAGACCACTGAGCCAGCATCCCATGGTGTTTATGTCTATCTCCAACCAATCCACAAAGTTGAGCAACCGTTCACCAATTTTCTTCAGTGAGTTTCTATCTCACAACAGACGTGGTTTGAACTCCACTGGTCACTGCTTCTCACTAGAACTCCTGGATTTACCTCTCGAAGTCAGTCACTAGTAAGCATATGATTATTATCATCAGAAGGGGTTTTTCTGGCGATTTAGTATTTTCATACTTGAAAGCGTGAGTTAATTACAGCTAAACCACCATGGAAAACCTGGAAGCACTGGACGGCCGTTTCGTCCTATTGTGGAACTCCTAAGCAGTGCACATTCAATTATATAACTTAGTTTTACAGTTTAAAACGATATATCAATTTAGATAATTTAGTCTACTTAAAGCTTATTGATTAGCGTCACTATATCCAATAATAGACAAGACATTTTCACCGTTAAGCTTGTTTAATGCTCACAGTAGTTATACATGTTTGTATACTAACAGTTATCTAATCATGAGAATGGTAACTGGCGATCTATTTATATTTCTATATACATAGAAGGGTTATCATTGAAGATCTTAACGGAATATTTCCTTCTCTTACATAGGGGGATACAATGTCTATCAGTTTGTCATATAAAAAAAAATAATAATTATCTATTAAGATCTAATAATTTGGATAAAAATATTGATTGGGGTTGAACGAATCTTATACTAATGAAATAAAATTCAAATGACAAACAATCATGTTTGAATAATAATTATTTGAAAGATAAACTAAGTCTTATAAAGATTTAATCCTGGTAGCAACAAAAATAGTTTCGATAGTATAGTGAGACGATGGAATAGATCTGAAATATAGGATGTATTTACACAGTACACACCTAATTATCAAGGTATTTCTTGATGAAACTAATTAGGTTCATGAAGGAGGAAGAATATATTTTTAAAATCTCAGCGATTGAATTTTAAGTAAATCTAACTTTCCGCTCGATAATCTGGTCCAAGTTTTTTCAAGGAAGTAGAATCAAACATCAGAATTATGAAATATAGATAGGTACATAGTACCCGGTTAACTGTATACTGAACAGGTTATCTAATCATGTTAAGAATGTTTAAAGTAAGTATTTGCTGTAGTGTATATGAGACATGTGATATGTAACGAAAAGTGTGTTGTATGTATTCGTAAGTGGGTCTGAGTTGTGAGAAGATATAGCAACTATCCTACAATCAATTTCGATTATGGTTAACAATTCTTATATTTCTTTGTACTATTACGATCACTACTATATCTGTATAAACGTCTACGCTTGATCACATGAAAGCCTACGCACATATCTCTCTCTAGCTAAAATGTTAATCGCTTAAATATCACTCGATGAATCATTCTCTTTCCCGTGTATATATATCCACGAATCCTATTGTTAGCCTTTGTCTTTCCTATACGCGCATTTATTCGATTTGACTATAAATTCGTCCCTATCTTTGCTCACATACAAACATTCGCCTGTACTTCAAATTTGCTTGATGTTCTTTTAGCTTTGTTATCCGTTCTAGCCGCCAATAAACTGTAGTCTACTCCTCTTATTGCATTCTGATTTCAAACACCGTTGGGACTTACATAATAACGGTTATCAAGTTGATTGATTAACGAAGTTAAACCACTACACAGAAATTTTAGTGACTATTTATTGTCTCTGACGAAAGTTCTCATATAATTAAGTTCACTTGGATGATGCGATAAGAAAATAAAGATTGTAAGAACTACGTGATATAGTAGCGCAATATAATTGGAATAGTCTAGTCAAACATTAAGTTGTTAAAGAACTTATTTATCAAAAATAAAGGTCAATTTGACAAATAAAAAAGAGAGTAAGGCAAAGGTGATAAGGAAATTATTGTGAATCACATCACTAGATAATAAATCATATTGATCAGAAGGGGCTTTGTGGAGAATTTAGTATTTTCATAGTTGAAATCATGAGTCAATTGAAGTTAGACCACCATGGAAAAACTGAAAGCACTGGACGGCCGTTTCGTCCTATTATGGGACTCCTCATCAGTGCGCATCCACGATCCCGTCTCGCGAGATTTGAACCCAGGACCTACCAGTCTCGGCCGTCCAGTGCTTCCAGGTTTTTCATGGTGGTCTAGCTTCAATCGGCTCATGATTTCAACTATGAAAATAATAAATCAATATTATCAAAGTAGGTTGACTTTCATTTTTGTACACGAATTTCTTAACAGGAAAATGTGTGATTAGATTATTTGAAATACCTATTGCTAATACATCACATAGTCGTCATCATGTTCACCATCTCACTGCATTATCGAGATTTATCTAAGGGACAAACTGTAATAAGAGTCAGTTGTCAAGCAAATAAGGAGTGATTAATAAAAATAAAATTGTAATCACGGAGATTCAAAGAGGAGAGTAATTTATCGTGAACCTGAATCTCTCTCACAATATGAAAAGAAAAGTAACCGAATATTCTTGATATGGGACATGTATTGAACACTGAAAAATGGATGCGCTACAAATTCACAGATACATTTTTTTGAATATTAAAGATTTCTATTGTGAAGACTAGAACAACACATGTAAGCAAACAATGGCTCGTTAAGTAGAAGTGTGTATGGAAAAAGTCCCTCTGCCTGCCAATATACTCAATTCTATAGCTTTACAACTATCTGATATAAGAAAAATTTGGTTACATACCTGACTAGTAGATCGAAAATGATCTATTCAGTAGATACTTTAAGTCAGGAGCTGGAATTTATCAATAACTCACTGACAGAGATCGGCTACCCTAGTGCGTTCATAAAGAAGTACATGTATGATGCAAGAAAGAAGTGTGAGATTTTGACAGTTCCAAAGAAAACTCTATATGAAACTACAATTCAATGGGGATGTGGCTAGTGGTACGCTGAAAGATAGGTTAACGAAAGTAATTAGCAGAACATTCTACGCAGCCAATTTCGCGTTGACTTTCTCGAGTCGACCAGCCATGTCTACTCAAATGAAGGATAAGTTACCTGAGTTGGCCTTTATGTGCATTTACCAGTTCAGCTGCTCCTGTGGAGATAGCTATATCGGGCGTACCACCAGGCAACTTAACCAACGAATGAGTGAACATCTATCAGCATGGTTTCACATCCGTTATTTGTTCGTAGTTTTCCGCCTCTTTCCGTTTGTATTCTTCACTATTTACTTATTTACATACTTCTTATTACGTAATGATTTTAATGTTTTGTGATCACTAATCTAAGTCTATTTCCCCACGTCTGACTTCCTATTTCCAATGTTTAACGATTGATAAGACTTTTGTTATCCTAATTTAATATTCTTACTACTATTAATACACCTATCTTTCCACTATTGTACTTTTAAGTATTATGCGCGGTGACGTACTCTATTTGTAATTGTGATTATTGACTCAAATTGCCTTGATTGGTTTAACATTTTTGTATAACTATTCATATATATTAGAGTAAAGCCTGATGACGATCTAATTGAAAACAATTGTTCGCTTACATGTGTTCTAATTTCTTTTTTTCTTTACATTAATTCCACCTCTTATTAAATTGATGCTTATTAATTTTCACTTATGACTACCTTGCTAAGTATGCATACATTCAGTTTGTTCTAAATATATTACTCAAATACGTTACATATTTCAAATCAACTCAATTTATAGATGGGACAAATTAATTCAATTTTTAATAGTAAGATTTTCATTTTGAGAAGATTTAAAATAAACTTGGTTTAAACATTATAATTCACCAACATATAACAATATAATTTTATGGTTGAATTCATGGGTCAATTGAAGCTAGACGACCATAGAAAACCTGGAAGCACTGGACGGCCGTTTCGTCCTATTGTGGGTCTCCTGAGTAGTGCGCATCCACTACCCCACACTGCGAGATTCGAACACGGGACCTATCGGTCTCGCGAGAGAACGCTTAACCTCTAGACCAGTGAGCTGACATACAACGGTATTAATGCCTAACTAAAACCAGTCCTGGGTTCAAATCCCGTGAGGTGGGATCGTGCACGCGTGCTTCTAAGGAGTTCCACACTGGGGCGAAACGGCCGTCCAGTGCATCCAGGTTTCCCGTGGTGGTCTAGCTTCAATCGACTCATGAATTCAACTAATAAATGTCACTTAGTTACTTTCGCTAGATTCACACAGTGCTAATGACTGATTTATCTCGCATTAAAGTTATGACAAATAGAGTGAAGCTACTAAAACAATGAAAGAACTGTGAAGTTTTCTGTGAACCCATTACAACCTAAAACTAGAAATAACTTTTTACAAATCTGAATAGAACACTGTAAAACCTCTTAAGCCACCTTCGAATATTCCTAATACTAACGAAATCATTAAAAATTAGGATGATTGTAAGTTTAAAACAACTCTTTGTTTCTTAAATTTACTGCGATATTTTGGAAATAAAAACATAACAAACATAATATGACTTTATTCGAAATGCTACAACCTTCATGGTATTATATTATTTCAGGTTCTAGTAAACTATATATTTTTCAAAGTAATTTCAACGTATTCAGGATTCCAAATATTTTTGTGCAATCTTCTCTGTAAAGTAATCATCAGTTTAAATCGATATCTTATTCTTTATATTAAATTATTACATAATTACGCCTGTTAACCCTCGTGGAGGAGCATAGTCTGGCCACCAGCATTCTCCATCCAACTCTGTCGCGGCTAATCCTTTCCAGTTCATTCCAGTTAACATTCATCCTTTTCATATCTCCATCTATTTCCCGGCATAATATGTTCTTTGGCCTTCCTCTTTTCCGTTTCCCTTCAGGATTCCATGTCAGCACTTGCTTTGTGATGCAGTTTGATGATTTAGTCAATGTATATCCGATCCACTCCCAACGTCTTTTCCTAATTTCCTCTTCAGATGGAAACTGGTTTATTCTCTCACACAGTAGGCTGTTGTTGATGGTATCCGGTCAATGGATGTTCAGTATTTTGCGTAGACAACTTTTTGTAAATACTTGTACCATTTCGACGATGGATGTAGTAGTTCTTCACGTTTCAGCTCTGTACATTAGTACTGACTGTCTTTACGTTCGTACTGCAGATTCTCACTTTAATATTAGTTGCATATGTTCCATAGTTCCATATGTTTTTCAACTGTAGAAATGCGACCCTTACTAAATTATACTACAAATAAAACCTCATATAAAATTCATACTCAGGGTAAATCGAAGAATCTGATTGATAAAACACATTATCTAATTTAATGATAATTTAATTAATCTAACCTCTACTTTCTTATATGATCAATTGCATTAATGTGTACTTTAGAAAATGTTAAGAAATGTTTCATAAACATGCTTTTTATCAGGGTTTCAATTATCAAAATAAATTACATGAAATGTATTCATAGAATTAATATAATCCATTTCGATTATGGATCAGTCTAAACTATTCATTGACCGGAAGTTTAATATTGAATAGATAATTATTATTATTCCATTTAGATAAAAGCAAAATTTGTCAAATCACAACATACCCTTGAAATACAATATAGAAGAAAACTTGAAAGAAAGAATTCTTTAAAATTCCTTAGGAATAACCAAACTGATACTGATCTTATAAGAAACGTAAGTAAGAGTAACGATGAATAGTGGCTACCAGTGGAATCCAGGACGCGCGTTTCGTCCTATTTAGGACTCGTCAGCTGGATGTACCTGCTAGCCACTATCCATCGTTGCTTACAATGCTTGTGAATTAAGGCTATATCGAGGCAACACGGACAGTATGAACATATGACAATTAGAGACTGTCCAGTTGTAGTCCAAAACATCAATGGGTAGATTCAAACAGGTAACACTAAGTGAATTTAAACTTCAACACATTGCACAAGCAAGTGGCTATCAGGACTCAGTAGCTAAGTGGAGTTTGGAGCGAAAGGTACTGGGTTCGAGTCCCAGGGTGAACATCAACTCTGAGATGAAGGTACATCCGTATGACGAGTCCCAAAGTAGGACGAAACGCGCGTCCTAGATTCCACTGCTAGCCACTATCCATCTTTGCTTATAAGTAAGAGTACTTCAATTATTTTTTACCATAAACATAGTTCAAATAAATGAAATAAAAATTATGTCTAAACTGTTTTATTCTTGTTTAAAGACAAGATGGCTTTGACTCAATTATCAACTATTCTACACTATAAGAAATGTATGATATATAGATAAAATGCATAAATGAAATCTCCATAAAACCTTTTCCACATGTGTTATTCATAAATCATCTAAATAATCTTATCTAAAAAACCTAGTCAACATCCATAATCACTGATAGCCTTTTAATCATAAAAAATAATCTGATTTCTGAGAGATCACGAGCAATTTTGTCCTCATTACTTAATTTCTTTTTCTAAATATAAATTACTAGAAAATGCTGTAGGCCATACGAAAAATAGGAATCTTCTAAACCTACGTTAATCTTAATAAAACTTATTATTGTATGCATAATAGAAGGGGGGTTTTGTGGAGATTTTAGTAATTTTATATGGTTGAAATCATGAATCAATTGAAACTAGGCGGGATCGTGGATGCGCACCGCTGAAGAGTCCAACAGCAGGACGAAACGGCCGTTCAATGTTCGCAGGTTTTCCAGTTTGGCTTCAAATGACTCATAATTTCAACTGTAATTTAAATCCTAATTCTTAAAATAAACAATGGAGTAGAATATGGCACAAAGTTAGAATGTAGCCATGATGAATTGCATGTAATTTGAAACCTTGGTAAATATAATTTAAGGGATGAATGTTCTATCCCATCATATTACTAGTCATTCTTACAAGTCATAAGACGGTGACCAAATATATGAAGCACACAATTTTGATATTCGTCACTTCTTTATAGATGTACTAAGTGACTTGATCATGTAAATTTCGTCAAGACATAACCCAAAAATATTTCTTGGTAAGAATTAGAGACGACCAGTTAACAGCGTCATTTCATAATAGATTCCTTAAAATAGTTACACTGGCGGCCTGCTTGAATCTCTGGGCTACCTGTTCCTGCCATCTAGATATTTCAACAAGATATCTGTATTTGGTTGTTTTAACATATAATTATATCTATTAATCGCATAACCTACTCAGAAGTTTTTTTGAAACATTAAAGACTTTTCACTGTGCCAGTTACAAAAAATTGCAAACAGAGACACCGTGGTGGTTGGCAATATTTATTGAAGGGAATAAACATAATCCAAATGTCGATTCCTGAACTGTCGAATTCTAACTGCCGATCTTTAATCAACATGGTGGACTATCTTCATTTCCTGCTAAGTCAACACATGTTTCGTAATTGTGGTGTAGTCGGAATTCAAGAATCTTGATTAAATGATTTACAGGACGATTGCTTAATATCACTACGTGATTTCAATATCTATCGTCAGGGTCAATCAAGCAATAAAATGGTGTGGCAGCGGTATAGTTACGTTTGTAAACGCGGATTGGTGTCCATCTACTTTTGCAAGCTTTTAGTTTTCAAAACACCTTATCGATCATTTAACTTTAAAATGCCGTCCAAAGCACTTGAATAAATACAAATATGTTTATTTTACAAACATTTTCGTAACTCCAGACTGCACATCATATGCACCATCTATTTTTGCTGATGAATTCACTGAATTTGCTGTTATTGCCTTCATTGGTTCTCTTTCAATTGTATGTGGTGATTTCAATTCATGTCACTGTAACTTCCTTATATCCCTGGGTCACCAAACTGTAGTAGATTTTCCTACTCGTATGGATGCTCATTTAGACTTCGTTTTCATTAATGATATGGGTACATATATGACTTGTGAATGTGATCCATCGTCTAGTTCGGATAGTTGTATAATTCGTGTTCTGCCTAAACTATTCGGCAAGCTTGAAAAGAGTAAGCTCTTATATAAGACAAAGAAAGTCAAATACAGGAATTACTTAAAAGAAAATATCCCAAACCCGAAAACCATGTTAAGCCTTCTTCAGGGCTTTCGCAAAGTTCATTCAGTCCCAGTCATTGTCAAGATAACTTGATGAAATCGTTCGTACCCACCAAAATAATAATTTCTTACTGTGCTTATCAAACAGCAGCTCATAGAACATGGAACTTCTGACAGGTTTCCCTATTTCTATTTTTTTTTTAATGAAGCGAATACTGCCACCGTAATATGTTTTTTAAGTTAGACGGACTATTTCTGTTACTAACTCAGTAGTGTGTGCGTTCTCGTGAGTCACGCATTTCTATACTGCTTATTGATTAAATGCTCTTAAAATCGACAACAAAAGCAATGCTACTTAAAATAATTACTCAGTCACTCTCAATTACTACTGTTGTTGTAAACGTCTTTTATGTTATTAAACAGAGGTTACGTATTTGGTCTGAACACAAATCAAGATTTAAGGTCCATGTTTCGATATTTCGGCATATAATTTTATTTTGTTGACCCTTAAATCTACTCTGACATCATGTTCTTTTAGTTTAGTGACAAGCGATAGTGTCTCGTAAATTACAATCTTCTTGAGTTTATTTTACTGTCAGCACAACTTTAAAGTTAGTTGATATTTCACTCTAATTTTGAGGTTTGGTGGTTGAAAGCAACCAATCTATTGTTGCTATGTGCGTGTAATCGTAATTTAACTACTTAGTAGTCATGTGACATTTCAGACTTGTCCCAAATTTTTAAATACAAACAAGGTTGTGTGTGTTCTGCGCTGGAAGTGGATTCAGTGTCATTTGGCTCAACAGAATCATCACCTAGTAATTTAATATCACAGAATTTTTTTTCCTTATTTTGCGAAGAGAGATTACAATCCTTTTCTGCTTCTGTTTCCTTATATTGTCGGCGAGCAATAGGTTTTTACGAAAATAAACTCAGGACCTGTTAAATTTGTTGCCGTCCTACAGTATTATCCTCTGTACTTCATTAATATCATCTTGAGTATCAATGTTGTTTATTTCCTCTTAATGTAGACGCCTGATTAGCATTACTTGAGAACTTTGTTGTCTATGGAAAACACCTTACCTTATCGTACTTATTCATAGGTTGCAATACAACCTAAATATGGTTGGTTAGACACATAGATACATCCACCCTGTCTTATTTACGTGACAAACTGATCTCTTTTTCAGTCATACGCTTATTTCTTACTTTGGTGTTATTTAGTTTCCGTTATTTTTCGTAATATCGCCAATCGTCCCAACTTGGACTGGCGCACTTTTGTAAAGAGTTTAGTGTTGACATGGTTGTTTGTTGTCATCTTCGCAACTAATCTCATGTCTAAAATGTGGAGAAAGCTAAAGATAACCCCAATACTTAGGAAAGTATCAGGCGATACGAATATGAAACTTAGACCCGTAGCGATAACCTCACCTTCCCTCAAAACAATGGAAAAATTGTTGCTACTTTCACTTCACCTTGCACCAATAAAGCACATTGATCCGTACCAGTTTGCTTACAAATTCGGAAAAGCACCTTAGATGTTGTTGTTCTGCATCATAATATAGTGTTCAACGTGAAAAAGGTTCGATGTTCTTTTCTGGATAAAACCTTTGCCTTTGAATGTATCGCAAGACAACTTTTTAACAAGTTAACCAACTTCAACACTAACATTTGAACAGCCAACTGCCTATATTCCTACCTCTCTAGAAGAGAACAGTACACTGTGTTTGGAGGGAAGTGTTAGATATCCCCAATGCCTCATGAAGGTGTGCCGCAAGGAGCTGTTCTTTTCTCTATTTTTCCACATGATCTGACATCTTCCACTGAAAACACGTTTTTTAAAAAATGTGTACGATCTCACTGTATGTACGCTGACTTCCCCCTCTTTACATCCTCCTGAAATGAATGAGTTCTTGTCTCGTATTGAATGGTGGTCTGTTGTTAATAGTCTCACACTTGATCCGTCTAAATATCAAATTGTTAGCCTTAGCCTGAGACACGAAAAACACCTAAACAGCCTTTTGGAATCCCGTAAAGTTTGTACTATTGGAGACTCTTTGATAAACGTAGTGTCAAAAGTCGTTTATCTTGGTATAATTTTTTCCTCTGATCTCTCTTGATCATCTCATGTCTTGTTGTCATCGAAGAAAGTTCCCCGTCCGACTGCATGAAGAGACTGCATGCTTTTGGCGTTACTCGACATTTACTCTTGCACTGTCAATTCTTGTATATTACCTATTATTCTTTACTGTTCTCCATTTTCCTTTCCCGGGGTTTTGAGAAAAGACTACTGTATTGCAGAGAGTGCAGAAACACGTTAGCACGGTGTGTGGTGTGTATTTTGAGGTCATTAGCAATATGGTTATGGACAGACATCCAAAATCTTGCAAACTCCTGGTAGGTGATATCTTACCAGTGACTAACTATCCACTTCATACATATCTTTCTCCTTATGTATCTTCTGGTGAAACAAGACGTCAATACATAAGAATCCGTGCACACAAACAAAGATATAAATGCCTTACAATACCTTATCTAACAAATATTATGTATGACGAACAGATTGTTAGATCTGATATATATATATATATCTGGGGTTATCAGTTTATTTCATTTTTTTGTACAAGAAACGTGTTGAAATACTTCCTGCTAAGAATCCTGTATTGTACCAAAAGTGTAATACTGAATAAAGCCGTTGGTAATAATAATAATAATATGTTCTAAAAAATATATACATGGTCCAGTCAATTGAACACAGTGAAATATTGTACTATATACAGGAGAACATCTGTATATTGTAAAACAATTTTATTGTCTTATGAACACAAAAGTCAAGCTTATATATACAAAAAAGATTTTTGCAATTTACTTTTGTACTTACCATACACCATGATGTAAGTTTCGTATGTTCAATTTTTTTTCCTATGCAAATACATTTTTATTTTAATACTCGTATTGTTACATTTCCGCGCTTTGAATAATTCATTGTATGTCGATCGATAGTTTTGTGGTGTGGGTTACTTACTTACTTACGCCTGTTACTCCCAATGGAGCATAGGTCGCCCACTAGCTTTCTCCAACCCACTCTGTCCTGGGCCTTCTTTTCTAGTTCTATCCAGTTCTTGTTCATTCTTCTTTTTGTACAAGAAACGTGTTGAAATACTTCCTGCTAAGAATCCTGTATTGTACCAAAAGTGTAATACTGAATAAAGCCGTTGGTAATAATAATAATAATATGTTCTAAAAAATATATACATGGTCCAGTCAATTGAACACAGTGAAATATTGT
>NW_017386028.1:1366249-1377051 GCF_000237925.1 Schistosoma mansoni | reverse complement strand
CAAACTGGATTTCGTAAGGATAGATCGTGCACAGATCAAATCGCAACTCTACGTATCATTGTGGAATAATCAATCGAATGGAATTCATCACTCTACATCAACTTCATCGACTACGAGAAGGCATTTGATAGCGTGGACAGGACAACACTATGGAGGCTTCTTCGACACTACGGCGTGCCTGAGAAGATAGTCAATATCATACAGAACTCCTATGATGGACTAAACTGCCAAATCGTCCACGGAGGACAACTCGCCGACTCGTTTGAAGTAAAGACCGGTGTTAGACAAGGTTGCTCACTCTCACCCTTTCTCTTTCTCCTGGTGATCGACTGAATTATGAAGACGTCAACATCTGGAGGAATGCACGGGATACAGTGGACAGGCAGGATGCAGCTTGACGATTTCGACTTCGCGGATGATCTGGCTCTTCTATCACAAACGTAACAACAAATGCAGGAGAAAACGACCAGTGTAGCAGCAGCCTCAGCAGCAGTAGGTCTCAATCTAAACAAAGAGAAAAGCAAGACTCTCCGATACAATACAATATGCACCAATCAAATTACACTTGACGGAGAAGCTTTGGAAGATGTGGAAACCTTTACATATCTGGGCAGCATCATTGATGAACACGGTGGATCAGATGCAGATGTGAATGTGCGGATCGGCAAAGCAAGAGCAGCATATCTACAATTAAAAAACATCTGGAACTCAAAATAACTGTCAACTAACACCAAGATCAGAATTTTCAGTACGAATGTGAAGACAGTTCTACTGTATGGGGCGGAGACGTGGAGGAGTACGAAAGCCATTATCCATAAGATACAAGTGTTTATTAACAGCTGTCTACGCAAGATACTTCGGATCCGATGGCCAGACACTATCAGCAACAAGTTACTGTGGGAGACAACAAACCAGATTCCAGCAGAGGAAGAAATCAGGAGGAAGCGCTGGAAGTGGATTGGGCACACCTTGAGGAAATCACCTAATTGCGTCACAAGACAAGCCCTCACATGGAATCCTGAAGGTCAAAGGAGAATAGGAAGACCAAAGAACAAATTACGCTGAGAAGTAGAGACAGACATGAGAAGAATGAACAAGAACTGGATAGAACTAGAAAAGAAGGCCCAGGACAGAGTGGGTTGGAGAAAGCTAGTGGGCGACCTATGCTCCATTGGGAGTAACAGGCGTAACTAGTAGTAGTAGTAGTAGTAGTAGTAGTAGTAGTAGTAGTAGTAGTAGTATGAGAAGAATGAACAAAAATTGGATAGAACTAGAAAAGAAAGCCCAGGACAGAGCGGGTTGGAGAATGCTGGTCGGCGGCCTATGCTCCATTGGGAGTAACAGGCGAAAGTAAGTAAGTAAAGTAAGTATCAGATCTTATTGAGATAGTCTGTAGTTTGTGCTTAAATACATACCATTATGTATATAAAGAATTGTAAAGTAATCATTAGGATAAGACTGACTCTTTTACTTGCCACGTGCTTTTCTGGTTTTCCACCTGATCGGAATAGAATGGATTTACTCAGGGATATATGTCAGGTGAATAATAAGCGACAGCTACATATGTCTGGTCTAGCACCGTTCAGCATCTCAGATGTAAAAATCGAAGATAGTATATGTTAAGAATCGAAATAAAGTCTTTGATAAAAATTACACTTTAATAAACAACACTAACTCACTGAGAAGACGGAAAAATGACTAGAAGTGTTGGGTACGATACAACTAGTGAAAATAAAAAATGTTATAGATAACCTCATCAAAAGTCCAAGAATATTTGGTTTGAAATAATAGATGGAAATTGCAAGTTTAGTGCTCAAATGGAGAAAAACGAAATAACCAGTCTTATGAAAGTCATAAAATCATATTGCTGTACAATAATAGGCAATTTTCTAAAAGCGTATTTTGTTGTAGATATGTTTTTTTTAACTATCTTTTATTAAAGATAGATAGAATACTCTGACGACAGCTTGAATAAACCAACCCCATTGAAACCACTAGACATCGAAACAACACACACAGATCTTCCTATAGATGTCAATCCACCAACCATAGAACAAATCAGGATGGACATCAGACAAATCAACAGTGAGAAAGCAGCACGATATGACAACATACCAACTTAAATACTGAATTCACACACACAAGTAACTGTAAACACGCTACACGTTCTATTCAGTAAGGTTCGGGAGGAAGAACAAATGCCACAGACAAACTGGAAGGAATGACACCTCATCAAGATACGAAAGAAAGGAGAGCAAATGTGACAACTACAGATGCATCAAACTACTATCAATACCAGGAAATGTTTGAAAAACAGAGTGTTGTTGAACCAGATGAAAGATTCAGTGGACGCCCAACATCGATACCAACAGACAGAACTCCGTAAGGATCGGTCGTACACTGACCAAATCGCAACACTACGGATCACCGTTGAAAGATCAGTTGAGTGGAATTCGTCAACATACATCAACTCCATTCACCATGATAAAGCGTTTGACATCATGGATAGGAGAACATTATGGAAACTTGTTTGACACTATGGTGTTAGTAGGTGAGAAGGTAGTCAACATCATACAGAATCCATACGATAGATTACATTACAAAGTCGTGAATAGAGTAGAGCTGACAGATGAATTGGAAGTGAGGACCAGTGTCAGACAAAGCTGCTTACCTTCAACCTTCCTCTTTCTTCTGGTGGTTGACTGGATTATGAAGACCTCAACACCTGAGAGTAATCATGGAATACCATGGACAGGTTGGATGTAAATAGACAATTTGAACTTCACAAATGACCTTGCTCTTCTGTCCCATACACAACAACAAATGATGGTGAAAATAACCAGTTTCGCAGCATCAGCAGAAGCAGCTTGTACACCAGTATGCCACAACATATAGAAAGGAGAAACTATGATCCTGAAATACAACATGGAAGATACCAACACAATCACACTTAATTGAGAAACTGTGGAATCTGTGTAAACATTCACGTACCTTGTCAGCATTATCGATGAATGCGGAGGATCTGATGCAGATGTGAGATTGAGGATTTGGAATGTAAGTGCAGCTTCTAGTTGAAGAGGATTTTTAGGAAAAGATGATGGAGGTGGGTAGGATATACATTACGAAAATCATCAACTTACTTACATACGCCTGTTACCCCTCGTCGAGGAGCATAGGCCGCTCACCAGCATTCTCCATCCAACTCTGTCCTGAGCCTTCCTTTCCAGTTCTTTCCAGTTTCTATTCATCCTTTTCATATCTGCTTCTATTTCCCGGCGTAATGTGTTCTTCGGCCTTCCTCTTTTCCGCTTCCCTTCACCATTCCAAGTTATGGATTGCTTCGTGATGCACATTGGTGATTTCCTTAATGTATGTCCGATCCACTTCCAACGTCTTTTCCTAATTTTCCCTTCAGCTGGAAGCTGGTTTGTCCCCTCCCATAGAACGCTGTTGCTGATAGTATCCAGCCAATGGATGTTGAGTATTTTGCATAGACAACTGTTTATAAATACTTGTACTTTCTTGATGATGGTCGTAGTAGTTCTCCACGTTTCATCTCCGTACAGTAAGACTGTCTTGACGTTCGTATTGAAGATTCTGACTTTGAAATTAGTTGACGGTCGCTTTGAATTCCTTACGTTCTTCAATTGTAAGAATACGGTACTTGCTTTGCCAATCCTCGCCTTTACATCTGCATCCGATCCTCCTTGTTTATCAACGATGCTTCCCAGGTACGTGAATGTTTCCACCTCTTCCAGAATTTCGCCATCAAGTGTGATTGGGTTGGTTGGTGTTCTTCGTGTCGCATTTGAGAATCTTGCTTTTTCCTCTGTGCATGTTGAGGCCTATCGATGCAGAGGCTGCTGCTACATTTTCTGTCTTCATCTGCATTTATTCGTGTGTATGAGAGAGGAGGGCGAAAATCATCAAACTGCATCACAAAGCCAGCCCCAACATGGAATCCTAAAGGGAAATGGTAAAAAGGAAGGTCAAAGAACACACTGAGTCGAGAATTAGAGGCAGTCATCAAATAGGTGAATTGCAAGTGGGAATAAATGAAAACGATTGTCTAGGACAGAGTTTGATGGAGAATGCTGATGGGCAGCCTATACTCCTCGACGATGGTTAATAGACGTAAGTAAATTTCATAAAATATAGTGTAGTGAACAGAACACGACTGGGGACAATCGAATGTATTTAAGCAAAAAATTACAGACTATCTCAGTAAATTCTGATAACCAAACAATGAACAGTCAATTTGCAAATTAACAACCAATTGTTTCAATCTTCTCTGTTTCTTCTCTAATTTCATTGCTCATGCATTTTCCAAACGATTGCGCTTCATTTCAGTTCTTTGCACATCGGTCTTCTGGCAAAATACATTCTATGTCTGACCAACACCATATACTACTTATATAGATATAAGTAGACCACACCACAATAGGACTGAAACATCTAACCATTTCGTTCCACAGATATATTGACTTAAATATCTTATAAAGTCAAAATTCCACAAGAAATTATCCACATAATAAGAAGATATTACGTACGAGGTGTAAATAAACTTCCCTGATTATTAAAATGTCAGTAATGATATAAATCTAGGAATAATGTAAACCTTTACAGAATGCGATTACTAATAATAATTCCCAAATCATGAACCAATACAATCAAAATATACCTAATGTGAAAATGTTAATACGTGATGGTAGAAAACAATTTATGGAAATGAATACGAATTACGTATTTTAACATAAATATTTAATTGACATTATTATTACAGTCTTGATGAAAAAAACAATTGTTAGAACTGTAGAAAAAGGCTAAATCACAATTTAAGCTAATGTGATCTTTGTAAGCAAAGATGTATAGTGGCTAACAGTGGAATCCAGGATACGCGGTTCGTCCTATTTGGGACTCGTTAGCTGGATGTAACTGCATCTCAGAGTTGATGTTCACTTTGGGACTCGAACCCAGTACCTTTCGTTTCAAACGCCACCGCGTTATCCACTCAGCTACTGATTCCTGATAGCCACTTGCTTGTGCAATGGGGTGAAGTTTAAGTTCGTTAGTATTGTTTGTTTGAATCTTCTCATTGATGTTTGAGACTGCAACTGGTCATTCCCAAAACATCAATGGGAAGATTCAAACAAAAAATACTAAGTGAGTTTAATGTGATCTTTGTTCAATATTATTTTCGTTTTTAATTTAATATGAGAATCATTCATTATAATTTTTCTGGTTAGCGTTTTTTAGCGAGTTAGTTTTCTACGGAATGGGGTCGCTAACCCCATGCCCAATCCTCCTCCTTTATCCAGGCTTGGGACTTTCAGTAACCCGCGGAGGGGCTACAGGTGGAGTTAATCATTCATTATATTATTTACTTTATTTTCACTGTTACAACTTGTTAGGCACAACATTAATTTCATTGTAATAAGGCGTGTATTTAAAAAATTAATCTTCGTTTTATTCTAGTGTAAACTTCTTGCATTTTAATATACAATATAGGTTTTTGAAGTAACTTAGTTTGTTCCAATTATGTTGGCAATATGCATGCACTTAGTATCTTCTAAGTGCAAAGTACTTCTGTAAGACTAGAAGGAACCTGGTGCTTGACTCATTATTGGTTGTGAGTAGATAGGGGTAGTCAAGAAGTTCGTGAATCTGATTAACTGTGTAAGTGTCGGTGGTGGAGTGAATTTCGAGGTGATTTTATGTAAATAGAAGCTCTGTGACTTATAGCAATCTGGCCCATCTACGGCCACTTTTTAATGTCAGATCTAGAGTGCGTCGGTGAGAGCAGTTTCGCTCTATTCTTGTGAACGACTCTCTATTTTTGATTATCGGTGTCACAGAAGGATTGCTGACATCCAGTGCCAACACCATATTATTGGCAAAGAGTTCCGGTAACGTGTGTTCAAGCATAGCGACGATAATCCAATGCGTGTCATCATATTGGAACATCAACTTCAGTAGCTTGGAAATATTCAGTGAATGTCGTTCCAGTGAGTCCCACTTCATGCATTATTTGTCGACGCTAGAACTGATTCGGTAAAGTGGAAAGGTTGTCAGTGTATGAAATGGTGTTGTAGTATAAAAGAAAGTTATATTGGACTGGAATCTGTTGGCTCCTCATGACTCCGTGTGTTTCAGGACGGTGAGTAAAATCTGTATTTTGTCACCAGTTTTTATTTCCTTTCTTTTCTGTAGTTCAAAATCTCAAGCATTCACTTATACTTGCAGTCACAACAGTAATTCTAGACCTTTCTTTCATAAGAAATATACTTTGTTAAAACATTAACCGATGTCAAGGTGTCATCTCTAATGAATCATTGAAAGGTAAAATGACGGAGTATTTCTTAAGACTGAATTTTACATTCATTATAATTACTAAATGTTAAGCAACCGATATGAGATCGATTGAGTTGATCTCCATAAACAATGTGACTTAAATAACCCCCTTCAATGATTTTTAGGCTTCAAGTTGAAACTACAGCTCATAAACTAATAGGTCATCATAGACTGTTCATTTTGAATCTTACCATTAATGAATTAATCTATAAAATGCTAGTAACTTAATTCGAGTTATAAGTGAATACATTCCTCTATGGATTTTTTTAGTTGTTCACTTTTGCAAAAACATTTTCAACTTTTCTATACTATTTATTGAAACTTTTCCATCATGCTCATGCCTCTTACACCATGTGAAGCGTAGGCCGTCGACCTATGCTCCGAAGAAAAGAACCTCGCTAAAAAACACCCTAAAATAATAGAGATGGGAGAAAATTCTTTTCGAATGAGTTATCATCAAGTTCTACATTAATAAACCTAAATTAATGTTTCAAAGAAGATCACCAATTTTAATGTAAATACTTCACGTAAAATTACAGAATGTGAGAATTTAGGATTGTTGACAGGATAAACTATAGTTTTATCCTATATTGGCCCTTTATCTAACTTTGATTAGATTATATGATGATTGTCATCGAAATATACATCCCGTCTACTCTCATATATAATTATCAACTTAAATCGCATTAGTGAACAATGAAATTAAATTGAAAATAGATTTCATTTCGTTTATTTCATACAATCATTAATCTGTACAGGCAATCAAAGAAACGAAGAGAAGGGAGCGAAGAGTAGAAAACGAAACGAAACGAGATGACGCGCAGTGGAGAAAGCAAGTGAGCCAACTTCATTTAATCAAGTATGTTTTAATGTTTATATTCAAATGGAAATGATTTATAGACACGTAATGAATGGGCAAGCAATTAACATGCCTACGATCCTATAAAAAAACGAATTAATAAGTAAATAAGTGACAAGGTAGTTTGAAAAGAATGAACAAATTGGCTTGTCCACAAGCTACAGTAACCTTTGCTGCCCATTCATTCTTATTTATTTTTGTTAAATCGAAACACTATTCAACATAAATTCACTTAGCATTGTTTGTTTGAATCTTCCTATTGATGTTTTGGGACTGCAACTGGTCATTCTCTTATTGGTATATGTGCATACTGTGTGTTTAGCCTTGATATTGCCTTAATTCACAAGCATTATAAGCAATGATGGATAGTGGCTAGCAGTGGAATGGAGTATGCGCGTTTCGTCCTATTTGGGACTCGTCAGCTAGATGTATCTGCATCTCAGAGTTCACTCTGGGACTTCAACATATTTTAACATATTTTAATTATTTAATCATTTTTTATACATAGTTACGAAAGTTGTAGAATTAGTTGGAATTAGATATCAGTATATTTACTGAAATAATAACAGTGGCTTTATTTATATCCACGAGATGATATTTCAACATGCTACTGAAATGTCGAATAACTTAAAATCAAAATAGAGTCGGATGGCAGTTCTTATTATCCTCTTATGTAATTAAATTGTGGTGTGAGCTACTTATATCGACATATGTAGTACATATCGTGAGTAAGGAATAGAATATCTGACAGCAGAAGGTTGAGAAGATCAAGAAGAGAAGAACAGAAATAGAAAGCAATCGGTGTGGAAATCCAGGAACAATGAAGCTTGAGACAATTAATGAACATTTTTCAAATAGAGTATCAGAGTATGGTTTATGTATTTTACCAAGCAACTTTGTAATGTTTGATAAATTCATAGTCGGTTGCCCTTACCTGTGTACTCATTCGCTACAAAATGACCCTGCTAAAATCTTCATAGTTTATAAAAACTGATGAAAGTAATGAAATACCAAAGTGGTGATACAATGTGCCTATAAACATACGTTACCATTCAAATCTGCTGTGATTCATTAAGCACAGTATACATATCATGTCAACCAACAACATTCTTTTCTATAAATTTTCAACAGGTTTTACAGTTATGAATCCAAATAATTGATCAAGATCAATGATTAAGTTTGAAGCAAATTTATGTTTTTAAATACAGTACATGAATTCAGAAATGTATACAAAATAAGTTTTCTTGTGTGAACGTTCAAAAGACTTGTCCCAAAAGATCATGAAAACAAATAGGCGGAATCCGAGTATATTTATGAGTGAGCATATATGTGAAGATCTAAAAGTACGTGCAGATGAATTACTGATATATATTTATATATTTATATATGACCATGACCAGTGGAATCCAATCCGTGTTGAGTGTGAGACAGCTTCCCACCGCAGAAAATGGATAAAAGGTTGGGCAAAATCATGATTCGTTTGAAGTTAGAAATTAACACTGTTGGATACCGGCTCAGTGCTCAAGATGTTAAGCGTTTGCGTGCAAGACCGGCGGTTTTGGGTTCAAATCCCGTGTGGGGGATCGTGGATGCGCCCCGTTGAGGAGCCCCATACTAGAATATGATGGTGATCAATTACCTTCAGGCTTTCCATGATGGTCTAGTTAAAATCGAATTCAACTATGACATATATCTCCAAAAACAGGTAAAAATGCACCTATAATTGCCATTCATAGATTAACTCTAAGAATTTGGTTAAAATCCATTTACTTTTTACATAATTTCTCGAATCATAGTTATCTTATTAGACTGTCTGAAACTAGAGCATGGATTAAACCTTTAACATGAACATATAAACAAATAATTTACAATTAAAATGGGTTTTTTTCCTTCAAAATATTGAAGCACATAAATGTTGAAAATGAAAATTAGAAAATTAAGCAGAGGATCAAAGCTTAATAAGCTTCATTGTATTGAACCAAAAGGAATAATCATAAACAGGTATGCATGATATTATAAAATCATTACAATCAACATGTAGGTGTCCCTACTTTACATATGATCTTCATGCTTTTAAAACAAATCATTCACTATTGGGCGCACTACCAGACAACTGAAACAAAGAGTTGGTGAACACCTCCCTTCGTGGTTAGGAAAAGGTATTGTCAAGTCAATACGCAGCTCGGTTCTTTCACACTTAATCGATAGTGGTCATATAGTTGACAGAAATCAGTCATTTAAGGTTATTTATCGTATTCCTACTAGTTTTCCTTATGGAGTTCGATCTCGTCTCTTACATATAGCAGAAGCTATAGAAATTCGATCCAACAATCCAAGCCTTTGTGTTCATAGGAAATTTGTAACACCCTTATCTCTCACTTGGCCTTAATAAATAATTTTATTTTCCATACTCTTTCTTCGTTTATTTTTCTTCACCCCCCACCTACAAATTATTTACTTGTTATTTTTTCAAATATTCGCTTCACGGTCCAATTATCTGAACCCTTCTTATTACGTAATTTTATAATTTATTTCAGTGTCTATATTTTTCCAATCATTGACATATTTCCCATTATGTAACATTAATTCAAGCCTGTCATCACCTGTCATTACACTACCAATTTGTACTTTTCAATTATTATTATTTTTAATTATGTAATCTATTCCACTGTTATCATTGACTCATAAACTGCCTTGATTGGTTTAATAATTTCATATATTCAGAAGGGGATTTGTGGAGATTTCAGTATTTTTCAAAGTTGATATCATGTAGATCAACTAGCGATTTGTGTCTAAATTTATACTCCACATTTGTTTTACCCTTGTTTATATGAGAGAAGAAGATTGTTTTGCTCTGTAACGATTGGGATTTAGGAATTATTAAATGCATAAATACACTATTGACTATGGACGAACTTCATAATACAATGTGACATTGTGATGGTTGCTCACGATACTGAGTGAACCAATATCTAAGATAAGACTGTTAACCATGAAAATAGGCTTTTTATCTAGTAAAGTAACATACTTGTGTTCAAATTATTTACCAAAAATTGAACATGAATAATTTCCATAAACAGTTTAAAGATATCGACCTCATTAAGATCTAACTGCCTATTTATTTATTTATTTAAACACATAAATATTGGTACAAAGGGACACCAGATAGATATGCGCCTCACAAATCTCATTCGATTTGTGTGAGGGCTGTGATACTGCTCAGGTGCCCAGACTGAAGCAGGTGGTTTTCTTAGGGGGCCACACCCCGAGCCTTTGACCTGAAGGTCTAGTCCACAAGGCAGTGGAGCATCGTGAGGAGATGCAGTCCCATGGTAGCCGGTGACCAACAGTAGGTTCATTCGCCATTTGTTCCTTCAGGATACTGGAGCCCATGTGCACCATTGGTTTAGAATCAGGGTTTTCCAACTCCCCTAGGTGGACCCTCCGTGTCCCACCACCCGGTTAAAGCGCCGGACATTCACTTTTCGTCCTCTCACTTTTGTGAACAACACCCCCGTCACGAGAAGGCAGTGAGTAAGACTTCCCTGGCAGAGGCTATATATTCGCGTGGCCATGTGAGAGCATTTCGAGA
>NW_017386028.1:1345588-1366049 GCF_000237925.1 Schistosoma mansoni | reverse complement strand
ACTTTTAAATTATTGTTAAAAAACTTTTGTAGGTATCCATTGCCACCTACCTAACATTTAGACCTCAGAATGTTTAAGCTCCAATTTTCTCTATATTGTACAACATTGTCTATAATATCATTTTATGCGCCCTCTATCAGGTAAGTTTAATATCGCGAGTGCGTGTCGTGGATGCCACTGCCGAGGAGTCCCATAATAGGGCGAAACGGCCGTCCAGGGTTTGTGGGTTTTTGATGGTGGTCTAGCTTCAATTGACTCATGATTTCAACTTTGAAGAATTTCGTATATGCATATAAATATTACTGTATATTAGAGTAAAAGCCTGATGAGGATCTAGTCGAAAACAATATTGTTCTAAATCAATAATGGTTAAGCAATTCAATCATGATAATAACTACGATATTAGTAAAACAATCTCAATGTAAATGAACAAAGTTGCACATATTCAACGTATCTCAGATGCATACTGTAGGACGAAAAGTTTATATCGCTCCTAATTTAGTTTACAGCTTTCCAAGGATTTCCGAATCATGATGTATCACATTGCTATTACTTTAAACAGTAGTGGAGCAGATTTGTAGCTCAAGTGGATGATTTTGTTGGAGTTTTCTTCTCTGAGCTTTCATCGTTCTTTTGAACGACATCATCAGCACAAATGTCGGATAGAAGTGCTGATGATGTCGTTCAAAAACTTTAAACAGTTTTCTAAATACAGTTCTATAAGTTTCCGAGATAATTATTAAAAATATTATTCCTTGATAAAAATTGGTCTTTAATCCTGATATATTTTCGTTGAAAATGAAATAGAAATATATTATCCATTTCATCATAATTTTAAAAAATTCTCAAGAGAGCATACTGACAATCCTGTCAACTATCAAACTCAAGCTTGTCATGCATCAAAACTAGTAAGTTATTTTTGAATTACTGAATTGAAAACAAATGATTTACACCTTTGTTCCTATTCATAAAGTTTGAATGATTTTACTGCCTGATTTGTTTTGTAATAATTAACTAGAATTCAACTATCTATGATGGGAAAAAAAAACCTGACACCGACAAATGCACCTTTCCATCACCTAATTTACTAATATTTCAATTATTAATCAATTTATGCTAATCAATCTTACTTAACTGACAACTAGTTTCAGCAGTTTTCATTGTGTCATTCAATCAGTAACTTCCTACTTTTTTTCCTACATTAGCCTGACTTATATATAATCAAGGAGAAATTATATTTCCACTCACAACTGATTGATTACCACCCAGTGATCAATCAATTGTGATTACATCTCAGTCCTACAGGAGGTCGGTCGCGGCCCGAATAGCTCAATGGTAACGTCTCTGAATGTGAAGCTGAGTGACACAGGATCGTATCCGTCAGGGAGCACCAGTCCCCTCAAGATTACAGGTACACCTTGCTAACGAATGCCAAGTAGCACGAAACCCGGGTTCAGGGTTTCCTGTTGACCACCTCTAACCACCATCTTATATTCCCACTGTTATTTTCTTTAGTATCTTTTCACAGATTAATCACTAAAGTTGTATTTATGATTCAGTCTATAATCCAAACTCATAATGCCTTTTTTAGCAATTTACAAATCTCATTCTGGAACAATCAAAAAAGGAAATATTAATAGAGCTTTTTAGGTTGTACATATATATATTACTTATATAAGTAAGTAAGTAATATTGTACTCTAGAATACATCAGTACGATTCTAGTAAGCTTGTCAAAGAACACGAAAAATTTGCATATATCATAATATTACACAATTGTATAGTAATGTTCAATTTCAAATCCGTTGAAATCCTTAAAACATAAATTCGAATGATTTAAAGTTGTTGTTTTTTTGTTCTATTATTAACATAAACAAGGATTGTCATACTGCCAACTCCACCATATTCTCTTGTCAACTTTATTAAACAATGAATATTTAAATAATGTATGATGCGTAGTAATAGTAACCATAATAAAATATTTACCTTGGAATGATTAATTCAATGATTTTGTCGTTGTTGTTGTTGTTGTTTTATCGGGTGTCTTTTCGAATAGATACACGTGAGTGTATGTGTGTGTGTCTCTTTCTAGTTCACTGGGTTTAACTCATTGCAACTACTATCAATAATAAACAACAAGAATATGTATTTAACAGAGGAAATATCCAAGCGTCTTCACACCTGTCAATTGAGTTCAAATACTGAAAAACGTTTATTTGATAGTATTCAGTAAACCAGTTTATGCAGTATATCTTGTTTCCGCCCATTAATCTAGGTGAAACTTAAGGTTACTTTTTTCACATCCCATTATATTTGAATTAGGAAAACTTTGCTTTTCAAACAACGATACAAAAATCACAACAGAAAAAAGAAATAACTTTGAAAATAGCTAATTTTGTAGTGTTACTTACTAACTTACTTACTTACACCTGTTACCCCTCGTGGAGGAGCATTGGCCGCACACTAGCATTCTCCAGGCCACCCTGTTCGGGGCAATCATGTCCAGTTCTTTCCAGTTAACATTCATCCTTTTCCTTTGTTCTTCTATTTCTCATAGTAATGTGTTATTTCGCTTTCCTCTTTTCCGTTTCCCTTCAAGTTAGCGCCTGCCTCGTGATGCAGTATGATGGTCTCCTCAATGTATGTCCTATCCACACCCAACGTCTTTTCCTAAATTCCTCTTCAGCTCGAAGCAGGTTTGTTCTCTCCCACAGAAGGCTGTTGCTGATTGTATCCGACCAATGGATGTTGAGTATTTTGCGTAAATAACTGTTTATAAATACTTGTGCCTTCTTGACGATAGATGTAGTAGTTCTCTACGTTTCAGCTCCATACTGTAGAACTGACTGTCTTGACGTTCGTACTGAAGATTCACACTCTGAAATAGGTTGACGGCTGCTTTGAATTCCCTACGTTCTTCAATTGTAAGAATACGGTACTTGCTTTGTCAATCCTCGCATTTACATCTGCATCAGATCCTCCTTGTCTATCAATGATGCTTCTCAGGTACGTGAATGTTTCCACCTCTTCCAGAGTTTCGGCACCAAGTGTGATTGAGTTGGTGTTCTCCGTGTTGCATTTCAGAATCTTGCTTTTTCCATTGTGCATGTTGAGGCCTTTTGGTGCAGAGACTGCTGCTACATTTGCTGTCTTCGTCTGTATTTATTCGTGTGTATGAGATAGTAGGTTTAGGTCATCTACGAAGTCCAAATCATCTGTAGTGACGTGCTTCAATAATAGTTCACTTCGATAACCGTTATTATACCAATCTTAACGGTGTATAAATTCAGAAGGCAAAAGGAAGCGGCAACTACATTTTTATTGATAAATGATGCAGACCAGAAAGCTGTGGGCACATGAGCAAGTGTAAGCGAGCGAAGCAAAGATGATGCATAGTGGAGATGGCTGGGAAGCCAACTCCAGAGTGAAGCAAAAATAATGCGTATTGGAGGTGGCTGGGATGCCAACTCGCTATGAGCAAGCATCACTCAACATTTATAGTCAGACAAAAATGAATGACAGACAAATGATGAATAGGATACGAGGGGTACACATATACGCTCATATAAAAGGTAGTCAAGGTTAATAAGCGAATAATTAACAAGATCAAAATATGACTCATAATGGATAGGCGAATTGGCTTGGCCAGTAGCTAGAATAAAGTATATGGGCTTAACATATAAACTGATACTACACATCTAATTGATTCTGAGATACTCATTGTATTCCGTGTTTCCCCTCAGATGTCGAAGTCTTCATAATCCAGTCAATCACCAGAAGAAAGAGGAAGGGGAAGAGTAGAGCGCCTTGTTTGACTCCGGTCCTTACTGGAAATGCATATGTCAGCTGTCCTCCATGCAACACTCTGTATAACTTAGGTTTACCGTTCAACTTAGAAAGACATGGCTTGTGTATCCAAATGCACTAAAATTTGGCTACTTTATTTATCCTGAATAATAACTGAGTTGTTTAATCAATATTTCGTATTCAAATCCAAATATAAACATTTAGTCATCTAATGGAAGGGTTGAGAGATGCAAAAAAAATAAAAAAAAATATGTTACTGTAATACATTATTACAAATGCTACACAACCTACCAAATGTAATTATGTATTGTTTGATTTGACATTCGTTTTTAGCCAATTACTAAATTCATGTTAACAGTTTTGTCTATGAATGTTAATAATTGTCATATGGGTATAAACAGTATTCTCGACCTAAAATACACATATGGATTATATCATTGTTCGTCAACTTATGCAAATGTATTGTTTTCGGTACAATAAATCTATTCATTGTAATCTCATCATGTTATCAATTAATTTTTGAGCAATAGTTGGAAACTGAACAAAAAAAGTATCTTTTCCCAAACAATAAACTAACATCAAATGAACGCATTTAATGGCAAAGATTCGAGTGTTTTCGAAATGTTGATTATTGATGTAACAAATTAATTTTACTATTATCAGAAAGGGGTTTTGTGGAGATTTTAGTAATGTTATATAGTTGAGATCATGGATCAATTGAAGCTAGACCACCATAGAAAACCTGGAAGCACTGGACGGCCATTTCATCCTATTATAGGACTCCTCAGCAGTGCACATCCACGATCCCGCCTCATGAGATTCGAACCCAGGACCTATCAGTTTCGCGCGTGAGCGCTCAACCACTAGACCACTGAGCCGGCTGTTATCCAACAGTGTTAATGTCTAACTTCAACCAATCCACGAAATTGAGCAACCATTCACCAATGTCTTCAGTGAGTTCATATCTCCCAACAGACCTGGTTGAACCCCACTGGTTACTGCTTCTCACTAGAACTCCAGGAAACACCTCATGGAGCCAGTCACTAGTGAGCATGTGTTGATTATTATCAGGAGGGGTTTTGTGGAGATTTTAGTAATTTTATATACTTGAAATGACGAGGAGTCGCACGATAGGACGAAACAGCCTTCCAGTGCTCCCTGGTTTTCCATGGTGGTCTAGCTTCAATTGACTCATGATCTCAACTTTATAATTTAACTATTATGTTTTTCGATTTTCTTCTGAATACCTATCAAAATGTTAGCATGAAAGTAGATTTTGTCAGAAAAAATACTTTTGTCAATGAAATATCACTTAGAATTTATTCTCAGTGAAAGTAATGTCATCGAAACACTTCATTAGGATCATTTCATTCAATAGGTCCCTATCATAATAGTAATAATAATAAAATATACTATATTAACAGTTTTGAGTTATGCGGTCAGATTTAAGATAAATCCTCTTGGTGTTTTGTATCTCACTATAAATTATATCTGAGCGTAACTGATGCAATTCAGGGCACAGTTGAGTATATGTTTGTGGACAATCAGGACACTTCCACCATAATCATATATCCCAATCGTAATTTCTAAGCATAATTCTCCATATTCCTGGAACTAACTCCTGATCCCTAACTAAGACCTTTATTTTTTTACTAGGATAAGTGATTTAATATGTGAAAGTTCACGTCAAAACTATTTACTCACTGTAATTTTATTACCTTTCATTGCCGTTTTGTATCTGAATAAAATAGATCCCTATAGGTCGTTTGTATAATATATAGTTTTAAAATATGTGTGAAGCAAGTACTAAAAATACCGTGAAACATTTTAATCATTTCTATAAGTTGGTATGTGCGTGGACGATTTAAAGTGCATGATATTAGTTTGTTGGCTTATATTGATCTAGTGTCAGATTTTAGTGTCTAGTACTATGTCAAGCCCATATGAGTTGTTCTAATTCCCGGACAGACTTATTTATTTGCTCTTCTTGAGTCACATATTGACATTATTAACCTTGACTATTTTTATATGAGCGTATGTGTATATTTCCTACCCTATTCGTCACTTGTCGTCGGCTTATTTTTGTCTAGCCATAAATATTGAGTCACTCTTGTTCAACTACAGTTGGCTCACCAGCCTTCTTCGGTCTACTTCTCGGCATCGCTTCCCCGCCCCTCATTTTTAATGTCTATCTGAAATAAATTCATCCAGCTTAACAAGTATTTGCTTTTTTTATTATCGTCACACAAACGAGGTTAGCCAAGGTGTAATGAACGAAGCTAAATGGAAGATTCATGGAACATTCATATGTTCATTCAAATCGGAGTCAGATCAACATGCCAAAAAAAGATACTTTGGCCATTCCAGATTATTCCGGAAGTTGTAATTCAAATTTACTATGTATGGGAAGAGATTCATTATCAGCTTCTTTATCTTACAGCGAACTTTTTAGTAATAAATTTATTTATACTTTACATAATACCAATTACCTAGTGCGATTGAATTTAACTAACGTTTTTATTAGATACCCGATTTCTATTTATAGACCTCAATAAATAATCAAAGATGATAAATAAGATTTATAAATATAAAATAAGTATATTTGACAAAGAAAATTTTATCTTTGAAGTAGTTTTATTTACAGAACAGATTTTTGTTATGATTTGATGTCCGGCTTTTATCATGTGATTTATTCACCAATCGAAATACGACTTTCCGAATCTTTACACTGTGCCAAATCAATGACGTTTGACTAGTATGAACAGTCTAGCATCCTTATTGGTCCCTTGTCCGCCTAGCCATCGCGATTGAGTCCAAAAATACCAATTCCAGCTTCTGCTATGCGAATCATTTATTTCAAGCATACTTAGTTTATATACTAGACGAACAGACCATATCATACCATAAAATAGAAAATAATATTTGTACAAGATCAAGTCAAATGTGGCTGTGAACGTTTTTTTCTGGTTAGCGTTTTTTTAGCGAGTTGGTTTTCTACGGGATAGGGTCGCTAACCCCATTCCCAACCCTCCTCCTTTACCCGGGCTTAGGACCGGCAGTAGCCCCCTGAGGAGCTACAGGCGGAGTTGGTTGTGAACGTAGGAGACATTATTCAATAAAATGAATACAATTTAGAAATGGCAAATCGTATAATAATAATTTATAGGTCAAAATGAAGCTTATAATAAGATGAATATAGATTTACACATTCTAATTACTCAATAGTTAAACAATAAGAATATATATAAAATAATCGTCCATTAATAGGTCCTGGAAGTTACCCGTACTCATGTCTTCGCCAGGATATAACAATTTCATTTAACTGGCTAGTTCTGTGAATACTTTTACATATTTTGTGGGTACTTTTTAACATGAGTTAACAATATCTGAAGAACTTTTGCAAACTGCTTATTACTGAATAATACAAGCATTGATAACTTCAAACCTGACTGGGTTGTTATGAAATGAATGTTATCTGTAAGCTGTTCTCTGAGATAACTACCACAAATAAGTTCACTTGATTAACAAAAGTTCCTCTGCATGTGATGGCACTAACAGCAAAATGAAGATTAAATCCGGCAGTATTATTTAATGATAATCCGGGCCAAAGCTTCAATGTAGTGTGGGGTAGGCTCAAAAGGATAGTATAATACTATTATAATCTTCAAACAAAGGCCGTGGCCAATAAAACAGAAGAATGGACGGTGGAGATAGCGTTTACATTTTAAGAACTGAGGTAGTGTAGTGTATGTTAGATATAACCAAACAAATATATTCGTTTCTTTACCATTGATACAGAGAAACAATAGATATTAAGTAATCAGAAGGGGTTTTGTGGAGATTTCAGTATGTTTTATAGTTGAAATCATGAGTCAATTGAAGCTAGACAACCATGGAAAACCTGCAAGCCCTGGACGGCGTTTCGTTCAATAATGGGACTCCTCAGCAGTGCGCATCCACGATCCCGCATCACGAGATTCGAACCCAGGACCTACCAGTCTCGCGCCAGAGCACTTAACCGAGAGACCGAGGCGGGATCGTGGATGCGCACTGATGAGGAGTCCCATAATAGGACGAAATGGCCGTCCAGTGCTTCCAGTTTTTCCATGGTTGTCTAGCTTCAATTGACTCATGATTTCAACTATGAAAGATATTGTATATAAATGCAATGTCATATAAAGTGTGACAAACAGGAAAAATATGTGATCTTAATTTTGTTGTTACAAAAAATCACTGAATATACATGTCACAATAGCTCTTAATCTGATTCATATTTATGGGTTATTACACCCTATAAAAACTATTGAAAAATCTATCTGAAAACTAGACATTAGTGACCAGACAATCATTATTTATCAGAACAGTTTTTCTCTAATAAAAATTTTATACAATCAGAAGTAGATTTGCAATTTGCATTTAATTCATGACATTCCGATATTATTAATATAAATTCCAAGTTACAGATAATATTCACAAGCAAATGGCTATAAGGACTCAGTAGCTAAGTGGATAACGCAATGGTGTTTAAAGCGAAAATTACTGGGTTAGAGTCCCAAAGTGAACATCAAATCTAAGATGCAGGTACATCCAGTTGACGAGTCCCAGATGGGACGAAACGCGCGTCCTGGATTGCATTGCTAGCCACTATTCATCTTTGCTTATAATAGATAATATTTACTGAAAGACACTAAGGATAGGTTTTTCATTTCATGGTTTTGTTCTAGCCAAGTGAATAGACAACTTTACATAAAGAAACGAACAGCTGAAAATAAATTTTTTAATGAATGTAAATCAATAATTCAACATCTTTTACTCTAGGGAGTATAAAACTATTAAGGGACCTATATCTAATTTGTAAAAGAGTCTTTGCAATTATAAAACTGTTTCTGTTTTTGTTATTTGACCTCATAATTCAAAGATTTATTAATGTATTAATGTTTTTCTGTGAATAAATGAAACATAAACAGTTTACAATGTTTGCACATAAAATTTACTTAGTAATTAACTCAGATCTGAATGTTTGAAGCTCGTTCATTGAAAGTTACTACAGATCTACAATGTTATATATCATAAAATTAATGGAAATCTTACTTACTTGCGCCTGTTACCCGTCGTGGAGGAGCATAGACCGCTCACCATCATTCTCCATCCAACCCTGTCTTGGGTAATCCTTTCCAGTTCTTTCCAGTTGTTATTCATCCTTTACATATCTTCTTCTATTTCCTGACGTAATGTATTCTTTGGCCTTCCTCTTTTCTGCTTCCCTTCCGGATTTCAAGTTAGGGATTGCCTCGTGATGATAATTCTTACGTCGTTACATAATTTGATATCTCAAAATGTTAATCTTTTTTCATTTGTGAGTTTCGAATAAGTTCTTATTTAAACTGAAATGTTTCTTGTCATCAAAAATTATGTTTATTCATTGTTTTAATGACTTGTTTAAAGTTAGTATGTATTCAAGTGAGGGATATTTTATTAATTTACAGAATCCATTGAATATTGAAAAATAAAAACTTATTTGAGTGTACGACTGCTTTCAATGAATTCATCTTGAAACCTTATAAATACAAATCTATAAACTATGCATTATATTAGTTAGTATAAGTCATGAATGGAGAGAACATTTAGTAATGTAAATGTAAAGTAGTAGATTTCTTGTCAGTGTCATTCCAAAAAGATACAAACTGCGTCATTAGTTAGGTCGAATAGCCATATAACAAAGGCTAATTGGAAGATGGGGTATAGCAACCATCCTACAATCAATCTCGATTATAGCCAATTTTGGTTAGGCCCTTTTTATAACTTACTTAACAGACATCGTTATTTGGATAGTAACAATTTGCATATATCTTTGCACTGTTATACCACTAGAGCACATGACGCTCTATCCGAAATGTTGACTACTTAAATATCACTCGATGACTCATACTCCTCACCCTTATATGTATGCACGCAAATATTATTATCAGCCTTTGTTTTGGTTTGCTGTGCCCTTATTAAATTTGACTATAAATTGCCTATGTAATTGCTTGCTATTCGCTCGCTTGCTCCTCGTTCGTTTACTTCGCTTGTTCGCCTGTTCATTCGCTTTCTCACTTGCCGCTCGCTCGTTGATATTCGCTCAGGTGTTGTTAGCTTTTTGACCTGAGTTATTCGACAATAAACTGTAGTTGCTGCTATCCTTCGTCTTCTGATTTTACGCACCGTTAAGTTTAGAATTATAACGGTTATCGAAGTAAATGATTAACGAATCGCGGCACTACAGGGGAGTAATAATCTGGAATAAATACGAGAATATACGACAAAGTTTGAGAACTTTCATACCGCGTTCTGTTCTTAACTGCAGTAATAATCATATTATGTGATTTAGTAACTCATTTTTCTCATTAGTAACGTACATTTTCTTGGAGAATGAAAAACAAGTCCTTCTGGATACAGTGAGTGTAACTAGCTTTACGAGAGCTGGCGAAATGATATATATGCTAATAACTCAGTCGTTAGTAGATTATTCTAGATTTGTTGTCAATAAAGGTTTGATTCGGGTGGTGTGTAACCAATCTACACTGAGTTTCTTTTTTATAGACCTATTATGTTATAGACCGACCGTGCTGTAGCCCTTCTAGGGTTACTGCCGGTCCTAAGCGCGGATAGAGGAGAAGGGTCGGGCATGGAGTCAACAACTACATATCGTGAGAAATAAACTTATCAAAAGAATGCTATCCAGAAAGAAACAATTCAAAGCGTTTAAACTGCCCTGAGAGTTGAAGGATCTTCATTTAGAAGAATGATGACGCCTCATGATAAAAGTCGGGATTCTTCGAAACTCACGGGGCTGATGTCCCTTCTGATAATCAGAGCAACAAATAATATAGGTATTTATAATGTCTGGACAATGTGGGAGACTGAGGGGATCAGTCAAATAGCTGCAGAAATGAGGAGATACAACTTGGTAGTTCTCGGAGTAAGTGAAATCCATTGGAACCAAGTTGAACAGGAAAGCTTAGTGTTATATTCAAACGAATAATAAACGAATGGTAACTGTTAGGAGTTATGGACTGTTATCACATATACATCTATTAGATAATTAATAAGTAACAAGAGTATATCTGTATTCATATTTCTTTTATAGTTTCTATTTGATTTATTGGCCACTGCTATACGATTTACAATTCTCAATTTATTCCCAATCTATTAGTTACAGTTTCCTATACTCACAGCCACTTTTGGTTTGATCTTGTATAATTATTATTTTTCATTTTACGGTGTGATGCAGTCTGGTCTGCTTGTATATAAACTACGTATGTCTGAAATATACGATTCATATAATGGAGGCTGAAATTTGTGTTCTGGACTGAACGGCTTGTGTTAGACGAGAAGCTACCAAACGGAGGACCAATAAGGACTCATAGTTGACTCAAGGCTGCACGTGCTGGTTAACTCATCATTGGTTTAGCATAGAGATAAAGCCATAGTAGTCGGCATTCCTAATGGAGATTATGCCACGTGATGTAGGACATAACGATTTGAGACGTGGATTTTGAGAAAAAAAAAGCCATAACAATTAGATCCGGGGGAGATGCTGTTGTATTCTGATAATGTAGAAGAAAATGCTCCGTACATACAGGAAGTCGCATTGATGCCTCCCAAAAAAGTGCGAAACGTACCTACAAGATGGGTGTCTCATGTATCCAGGATCATCAAAGAATCTTTCAAAACAAAAAAAAGAGAATTACAGTGAATGTTATCTAGCGTTACGCACCCAACAATTATATCAATGAAGAAGATAAAGGTCAGATCTATGAAGATTGCAATCAGTGATAGCTAAGTGCCTATGAAAAGATCCCACCATCCTGATGAGATATCCAAACGCCAAAGTAGGAATGGGAAACACTGGATATGAAGATATCATGGGACGACGCGAACTGGGAGAGAGAAATGAAAATGGAGAGAGATTTGCACAATTATGTGCGGCACAATATTCCCACACAAGCGCATACACAAAGCTACATGGATCTCACTAGACCACACCACAGATAACCAGATTGATCATATTTGTATCAACAAAAAAATCCTGTAGAATTCTGTTATCATCTCATCTTCGAATATGATTATATGAAAATTATCTAGAACATACTACAGAACAATATTTAGCAGAAGGTTTAGAACATTAAATTAACTGTCGAGTAAATATTTACCTTCTCCTGAGAAATCTGTACTTTATACACTGTCTTAACATGCGTCTAATCATAATACTCTTAATATTTTAAACAAAGTCCTATCTACCTTTTAATTAAGGCGAAAAAACATTTTCCAGAGGTTTATTGAGCAATCACTCACAGTACCTAAAACAATACATAACCATATCACGCAAATTTATGTCATGAATCTAGTGTGTTGTACAGACAATCTAAATGACTAACTTCTGCATTTGTTTCTACTAATTAAACTGACTCGTATAATATTTATACTATCAGCTATTTGCAATTAGTTTGGCATTGATTGATTGATCGTATATAAAGTGAAGCGTTTTGCAAATGATTATCAGGTTGCATGAACTATGATCATATATTGAATAACAATTTACACTACAAGAAAGTACAAACAAATTAGATTGCGTTTCTATGCATATTTCTGGATTATATCTACTTGTACAAATCTAATAATTTTGTTTCCTACGATGATATTTTAATTACTTGCCATTTTTTTTATCCCTACACTGTGCAAAAATGAACGTTGGTAATCAGTGCTTATATTTGAAAGGCGCTGACTTTGTGTAAAGTCTACTTAAATATTGAAATGAAATTCCAGTCATATATCTCGGGGCTGGTATATTTCTATAGTGTATGGATAATCTTTTGATGATAAGTAGTGTTATGAATTTATGAAAGAAGGTCGTTATCAATTTGTTATGATTTGATGTCCGGCTTTTATCATGTGATTTATTCACCAATCGAAATACGACTTTCCGAATCTTTACACTGTGCCAAATCAATGACGTTTGACTAGTATGAACAGTCTAGCATCCTTATTGGTCCCTTGTCCGCCTAGCCATCGCGATTGAGTCCAAAAATACCAATTCCAGCTTCTGCTATGCGAATCATTTATTTCAAGCATACTTGGTTTATATACCAGACAAACATACCACATCACACCATAAAGTAGAAAATAACGTTTGTACAACACTAAGCCAAACAGTGGCTGTGAATGTGAGAGACAGTAATCAATAAACTAAATATAATTTAGGGACAGAAAATCATATAATAATAATTCGTAGTTCAAAATAAAGCTTATAATAAGATGGAAACAAATATATACAATCTAATTACTCAATAGTTAAACAATAAGAATATATATAGAATTATAGTCCACTAATAGGTCCTGGAAGTTACCTGTACTTATGTCTTCACTAGGACATAACAAGTAGTTTAATACAAAAGCAAGTGAATTTAAGTTATATTCATCGGCTCTGTTGTGATTAATAAACTCCGAATATATATTATGAGCATTTCCTTAGACAATGATTTTGTTATGTCCTATAGCCCATCAATTACCACATGACAAGATCGCCAATCACAACAGCAACTTATCATCCTTGGCCTTGTGCTAAACCAATGACGCATTAATCAGTACGAGCAGCCTAGGTTCAACTCTGAATCCTTATTGGTAGTATTTGAAGTTAAGGATAACGGCTTCAAGGCTAAGTGTAAACATCGAAATAGGGACTCATATCACATCCAGCTAACGTGTCCCAAATAGGTGGTAACCCAACGTTTGAATTCCCCTGATAGCTACAATCTATAAGTTTTAACAGATCATTACAATTTTGTAATACTATCAATCAACCATACTGTTGTAAGCAAAGATGGATAGTGGCTAGCAGTGGAATCCAGGATGCGCGTTTCGTCCTATTTGGGACTCGTCAGCTGGATGTACCTGCATCTCAGAGTTGATGCTTACCATGCTTGTGAATTTAAGCTATATCGAGGCAATACGCACAGTATGCACATATGCCAATTAGAGACTGACCAGTTTCAGTCCTAAAAACATCAATGGGAAGATCCAAACAAACAATAATAAGTAAATTTCATACTGTTGTAAGTTTCAAATAAACGTAGTGTATCATTACATCCAGTATTTGTTGCTCATTTAATAATTGGGGAAGCAAATGAAATATTAACAATAAAAAATTTTGTTTGAAAGTTTATCGCCTGTGAGACACACAAAGTTGGGAGGGAAGCAGTAAATCGGTGATGAATTCGAATAAGCATGATGATGATGTATCACAAAATGACCATGGAAGAAAATATTAAATTACAAGACTTCAACTTAATGAATCAATAATATGATTCTTACCGTGACCACTACATGTTTGTGTTCTACCTTATTTGATGTTATAAATTCTCAATGCTATTGAAACCTTCTCATTGCATTATCGAAATTTATCAAAAGGACTAATTGTTTTAAAGGATAAAATAGTAAATTAATATTTTCCAGTTTTAAGTATTCCCAATTTGACGTTAACTCCGCCTGTAGCTCCTCTGGGGGTTACTGCCGGTCCCAAGCCCGGGTAAAGGAGGAGGGTTGGGCATGGGGTTAGCGACCCCATCCCGTAGAAAATCAACTCGCTAAAAAAACGCTAACCAGAAAAAATCATTCAAACCATTTAATCTCTGCCCTGGGAGTAGAAGGAATAATTATGACGTCTCATGATGAAAGCCAAGTTCCTTCGGAAGTCATGAGGCCGATGCACCTTCTTACAACCAGAACGACAATTTTTATAGGTACATGGAATGTCCGAACAATGTGGGAGACCGGGAGAGTCTTCCAAATTGCTGCAGAAATGAGAAAATGCAATCTGGAGGTGCTTGGAATCAGCGAAACACATTGGACGCAGGTTGGACAACAACGACTAGCTTCAGGAGAACTTCTGTTATACTCCGGTCATGAAGAAGAAAATGCCCCACGCACACAAGGAGTGGCATTGATGCTGTCCAAACAAGCACAAAATGCATTTATAGGATGGGAATCTCATGGACCAAGGATCATCAAAGCCTCCTTCAAAACAAAGAGAGAGGGCATTACAATGAACATCATCCAATGCTATGCGCCGACCAACGACTACGATGAAGACGCTAAAGACCAATTCTACGATAGGCTGCAGTCGATCTTCGAGAAGTGCCCAACCAAGGACCTGACAATTCTGATGGGAGATTTCAATGCCAAGGTTGGAATGGACAACACTGGATACGAAGACGTCATGGAGCGACATGGACTGGGAGAAAGGAACGAAAATGGTGAGAGATTTGCAAACCTATGTGCCTTCAATAAACTGGTCATAGGTGGCACCATATTCCCACACAAAAACATACACAAAGCCACTTGGATTCCACCTGATCACACTACACAGAATCTAATCGACCATATCTGCATCAACAAAAAGTTCAGGAGGACAATGGAGGATGTGAGAACCAGGAGAGGAGCTGATATAGCATCCGATCATCATTTGCTGGTCGCCAAGATGAAACTAAAACTCAAGAAGCACTGGACAACGGCGCGGACAACATCACAAAAGTTTAACACGGCCTTTCTTCGAGATGCTGACAAACTCAACCAATTCAACATAGCCCTCAGCAACAGGTTCCAGGCCTTTCATGATCTACTCAATGGAGAGGGAGCTACCATGCAGAGCAACTGGAAAGGTATCAAGAAGACAATCGTTTCAACATGTCAAGAGGTTCTGGGCCAAAAGAAGCACCATCACAAGGAATGGATCACTGTTGGTACACTGGATAAAATTGAAGAAAGGAGGAACAAGAAGGCAGCAATCAATATCAGCCGAACAAGAGCGGAAAAAGCCAAGGCACAAGCAGAATACACAGAAGCAAGTGAAGAGGAGCATCAGAACCGACAAACGTAAATATGTAGACGATTTAGCAATAATAGCGGAAAAGGCTGCAAGAGAGGGAAACATGAGACAACTGTATGATACAACAAAGAAACTCACTGGAAATTATCGTAAGCCAGAAAGATCAGTGAAAAGCAAGGAAGGCAAAGTAATCACCGACATGGAAGAACAACGAAACAGGTGGGTAGAACACTTCAAAGAACTCTTGAATCGACCAGCTCCACTGAACCCACCCAACATCGAAGCAGCACCCACAGACCTCCCAATCGATGTTGGCCCACCAACAATTGAAGAGATCAGCATAGCCATTAGACAAATCAAGAGCGGCAAAGCAGAGGGACCAGACAACATCCCGGCAGAGGCACTGAAAGCAAATGTAGCAGCAACTGCAAAGATACTCCACATCTTCTTCAGTAAGATTTGGGATGAAGAACAAGTACCAATAGACTGGAAAAAAGGACTTCTCATCAAGATACCAAAGAAAGGCGATCTCAGTAAGTGCGACAACTACAGGGGCATCACTCTCCTCTCAATAACAGGAAAAGTCTTCAACAGAGTATTGTCAAACAGGATGAAGGATTCCGTAGACGCCCAACTTCGAGATCAACAAACTGGATTTCGTAAGGATAGATCGTGCACAGATCAAATCGCAACTCTACGTATCATTGTGGAATAATCAATCGAATGGAATTCATCACTCTACACCAACTTCATCGACTACGAGAAGGCATTTGATAGCGTGGACAGGGCAACACTATGGAGGCTTCTTCGACACTACGGCGTGCCTGAGATGATAGTCGATATCATACAGAACTCCTATGATGGACTAAACTGCCAAATCGTCCACGGAGGACAACTCGCCGACTCGTTTGAAGTAAAGACCGGTGTTAGACAAGGTTGCTTACTCTCACCCTTTCTCTTTCTCCTGGTGATCGACTGGATCATGAAGACGTCAACATCTGGAGGAATGCACGGGATACAGTGGACAGGCAGGATGCAGCTTGACGATTTCGACTTCGCGGATGATCTGGCTCTTCTATCACAAACGTAACAACAAATGCAGGAGAAAACGACCAGTGTAGCAGCAGCCTCAGCAGCAGTAGGTCTCAATCTAAACAAAGAGAAAAGCAAGACTCTCCGATACAATACAATATGCACCAATCAAATTACACTTGACGGAGAAGCTTTGGAGGATATGGAAACCCTTACATATCTGGGCAGCATCATTGATGAACACGGTGGATCAGATGCAGATGTGAATGTGCGGATCGGCAAAGCAAGAGCAGCATATCTACAATTAAAAAACATCTGGAACTCAAAATAACTGTCAACTAACACCAAGATCAGAATTTTCAGTACGAATGTGAAGACAGTTCTACTGTATGGGGCGGAGACGTGGAGGAGTACGAAAGCCATTATCCATAAGATACAAGTGTTTATTAACAGCTGTCTACGCAAGATACTTCGGATCCGATGGCCAGACACTATCAGCAACAAGTTACTGTGGGAGACAACAAACCAGATTCCAGCAGAGGAAGAAATCAGGAGGAAGCGCTGGAAGTGGATTGGGCACACCTTGAGGAAATCACCTAATTGCGTCACAAGACAAGCCCTCACATGGAATCCTGAAGGTCAAAGGAGAATAGGAAGACCAAAGAACAAATTACGCTGAGAAGTAGAGACAGACATGAGAAGAATGAACAAGAACTGGATAGAACTAGAAAAGAAGGCCCAGGACAGAGTGGGTTGGAGAAAGCTAGTGGGCGGCCTATGCTCCATTGGGAGTAACAGGTGAAAGGAAAGTAAGTAAGTAAATTTGACGTTAGTTTGTGATTAGAACTAATCTGAAAAGGGGGGTTTTTGTGGATATTATAGTAATTTAATAGTTGAGTCTATAACTGAATTGAAGCTAGACCACCATGGAAAACCTGGAATCACTGGACGGCCGTTTCGTCCCAGTGTAGGACTCCTCAGAAGTGCGTATCCACGATCCTGCCCCACGAGATTTGAACCCAGGACCTATCATATAATTAGACGAGACTTTTCCTTTAAAATAGACACTATGGACAATATAGTTATAATCATAAGAATAACAAACCAAAAAATATATCAAACTTGACCTTGATTAAATTACAGCAAAATAAAACGATTTGATGAAATATTTTAAGATAAGTTCCTGTACAAATTTTTAGATCTGTGTATCTAGTTAAAAACCTTATTTAGAAATAAGTTACAAAGAAAGGGTATAAACGCAATTGATTGATCACTGGGTGGTGATCAATGTCATGCGTATCAAGTTCTTCTTAGTGCTGATCGAATGCTATTGATCAACCCGTGTCCAGGGTTTCCTTTTGACCACCTCCAACCACCATCTTACCTATAAAAGTCTATAAAGTCTGAATAAAAATTATTCTTTATATACAGAATAATTCAATTGTATACTTACAAGTTCATTAGTAAGTAGTAAGGAAGCGTAAGAATTAGGTCAGATATAAAAGTTAATCTAAGAAATATGACAATAAAAACAACAGAAATAAAGTAACAAATAATAAAAGAAATTGTATAAAGTTACTTCGGTGAATGAGCCAGTATAAATTTTATTACTTACTAGTGATAGTTTTGATAGCATGAATCATCTTTGATCATTTATTGATTGATGATCGAAGTCATGTTTTCTCAACTTCAGTGATAATCTAACTCTGTCCATCAAGAGGTAATGCGATTATAATGGTGTGACCTGTCATCACTATGTGACATTTTTAACGTTACATATTATAACGTCTTAGATTTAGGGTTCTCAGTTGTTAGTATTCATCCGAAAAATATTACTGAGATTTTGAGGGAACAGATGTCTTTTCAAATATTCCAATTTATATCATTTAGTAGTGAAGTCAGAGATATTATCACTGAACTCTTGGTCTTGACTTGAGCCTCATAAAATTGTAATGCCCATTTCGGCTGGTTTTTAAATTTTTATATTTTGAAGAACTCTTGGTTTATTAAACATTGAAGAGTATAATACATAGTTAAGATTACTCACTAATGATGATCATTTAATCTTTAAACTGTATTGGTGACTTAGGTTACTGATAGGTGTATCTACATATCATGAATTAATAAAATAATTCAATTTTCAAGAAAATCAGCTGTCTAGTGATAATTCTTCTTATATGGGCACCAAAGTAGTCAAATTTATCTTTAGTGAGATCACTGGAACCAGGATCACGTTATCATTATTCAAGCTATCACCTTAAACCCTACCTATCTTATTTCTTTGCTTGCCAATATTCGTTTAAGATCTTCTATTCTTTTTAATAAACTATTCCGTCATCTACATTCCAAGGTCATGTGGAGAATATTTACTAAATTATGTATATCCATCTGATTGTGTTTAGTCTAAACGGTAAAAGTCTTTCAGCAAAAGTGATCCCTGTCTAATTGTAACTGTTAAAGGGTTACTATTTTATCACTTTTTGACGTTTAATGATTGCATTTGCACTTTTCTAAATCCCAGTAATGACCATAACATTTTTGTGGAAATATTTACTCTTATTGATTAAAGATGAATAGGCGGAATATTTAAGTTAGGACCAATCTTCAGTTCATTTTCAAGCACTCACAAATTAAAAATAAACTTAAGGAACGTATTTTAACCTAAAACTGAATCTTATAAATTTACGCTGATTTTTGTCACGGGTCAACATCGACTAAAGGAATATAAAGAAACCGAGGAGCACAGAACTGACGTTATATTCTGCTATGAAATTCCTCAGCAGTGTACATGTACAATCCCTCTCTACAAGACCCTAAGACCTTAAGTGAGCGCCTAAACCTTAATACACTCATTCAACCCCTCATTTGTTATCAATCAGTGACTAGAACTAAGTTCCAAACAAATCACTTACCTAAACATAAATCTTATAAATTATTTCACAAATTCTTACAATCCTTAAATAAATGACATACTCATACCTAACATATTGTTACATAAATACAATACAGTAGGATATTTATGAACTATAATCTAGATAAAGATGGATAGTGGCTAGCAATGCAATCCAGAACGTGCGTTTCATCTTATTTTGTAATCGTCAGCTAGATTTACCTACATCTCAGAGTTGATGTTCACTCTGGTACTCGAACCCAGTACCGTTCGCTTCAAATACCATCGCGTCATCCACTTAGCTACTGAGTCCTGTGTTATATCGACTGCTTGAGTCCACTGTATATATATGATGTTATAAGACTGCCAATCAGAGAGCAGTGAATTTATTGATCGCCCAGTGATACACGAAAACCGTATGAGCAGTCTTGAATACTCATCAGTCCTGCTTTCTGCCTAGTCCAGCCAGTTAAGTCCAGAACACCAATAATAGCCTCTGCAATATGAATCATTATTCTTAAACATACTGGATTTATATACAAAACAAACTGACCACACCGTACCATAAAATAGAAAATAACATTTGTACAAGATTTGGCCAAATGTGGCTGTGAATAGGGAGAACAGTAATCAATAGACTGGGGATAACTCAAGAATGATAAATCGTATAATAATAGTCCATAGGTCAAAATAAAACTCATAAGAGGGACACGAATATGTATAGTTTAGTTACTTAACAATTATACAATAGGAGATATACATATCATATTAGTCCATAAATTGTCCTCAAAGTTACCACTCATAGTTCTCCACGGGATATAACATCCTGATAGCCACCTGCTTGTGCAATGAGGTAAAGTTTAAATT
>NW_017386028.1:1260117-1345388 GCF_000237925.1 Schistosoma mansoni | reverse complement strand
TTCTTGAGTTATCCCCAGTCTATTGATTACTGTTCCCCCTATTCACAGCCACATGTGGCCAAATCTTGTACAAATGTTATTTTCTATTTTATGGTACGGTGTGGTCAGTTTGTTTTGTATATAAATCCAGTATGTTTAAGAATAATGATTCATATTGCAGAGGCTATTATTGGTGTTCTGGACTTAACTGGCTGGTCTAGGCAGAAAGCAGGACTGATGAGTATTCAAGACTGCTCAATTGACTCATGATTTCCAATTATGGAAATATTAAAAAATTGATTTATTTGTTACTGGAAAGATTGATGCCTTAATTGAAAAATAAACATTCTTTATAGTTACTTGTTATTGTTGATAGTCAAAAAACTACCGTCGGTTCACAGGACTGTGCCAATGGCGAATCAAATGGCAACCTGGTCTCATTTAAAAGACATAAGTTTTCCGAGAGTAAAAAACGAGAATGTCAAACTGTTGATTGGGTGTATTGTATCGAATGTACACGAGATGAAAGAGATAAGAACCGGAAACACGAATGAACCGTCTGCCGTGAGGACTCTATTAGGTTGGACGTTGTTCGGTCCCTACGGGGAACTTCATGGAAACAAACGTGTACTTAATTACCTCTCAGATAAAGAGGAATTAGAGGATAAGTTTGAACAATTGTACTCAACTGAATTCAAAGATCCATTTAGTTGTACTACGCCGATGTCTGTAGAAGACCGTATAGCACTCAGTGCTATATCAAATTCAGTGCAAAGGTTAAATGGGCACTATCAAATAGCTCTGCCTTGGAGGCATAAGCATAAGTTACCTAATAATAAGAAATTAGCAGAACGTAGACTTAGCTGTTTAAAAGGTCGACTTATTCGGGATACGAAGTTGCTCCAAGACTATACGAGCACTATGACTCAGTATATAGAACGAGATTATGCCGAAAAGGTAAACGATAACCACGTTGATGGACGAATTTGATATCTTCCTCATCACCCTGTCTTTCATCCCAAGAAGCCTAACAAGTTAAGAATAGTTTTTGATTGTGCAGCTCAGTATGCTGGAACGTCTTTAAACAAGAATCTTTATTCTGGACCTGATTTAGTCAATAACCTAGTAGACGTATTTGCCAGGTTTCGGCAACGACCGATAAGTCTTACGGCGGACATTGAAGCCATGTTCCATCAAGTAGTAGTTCCGGTGCATGATCGAGATGCTCTTAGGTATTTGTGGTGGCTAGGTGGGGACTTAGAAGTCAGAGATCTATAGAATGAAAGTCTATCTGTTTGGAGCAACCTCATTGCCATGTAGCGTCACGTTCGCCTTGCAGAAAACGAATTCTGACAATCAAGATGAATTTCCCAGGGTTGTTACGCACTTAGCTAAGGGACAGTTTTATGTTGACGACTTATTGATAAGTATGGATGCTATAGAAGAAGCTAAACTGACGCATTCACATCTCAAAAGACTCATAAGTTTGGGAGGATATAATTTAACTAAATGGACCAGCAATAATATTGAAGTGTTGGAGTTCGACCCAGAGGAAGACCGTACTGAAGGAAACGTTACCGTCTGCGAGTCTAATGGGACGAGTAAGCGAACTCTGGGAATCAAGTGGAACATCCGAACAGAAGAATCATGTTTCAAAGTTCGTGAGTATCATGGAAACCTAACCGGAAGAAATATTTTGTCATATGTAGCATCTATTCGTGATCCAGTAGGGCTTATAGCCTCAATAATACTACCAGCCAAAATGACCTTACATGATACTTGTCGGCAGAAATTAGACTGGGACGCAGAGTTACACATAGATTGTCAAGCAAAGTGGAACATTTGGCGTAGACACATAAAAGAGTCGAACTGCTTAAGAATACCAAGATGTTTGAAATCAGAGTTTGAACCATCATCTCAGATTAATTGTTTTACCGATGCTTCTGAGCTTGCGTATGATACTGTTACGTATATTCGTTATGGAAGTGTTTCTCGTCAGATTCATTGCTCCTTTCTGGTAGCTAATTTTAGAGTTGCTCCTCTAAAACTAGTCACTATGCCCAGAATGGAATTAACAGTATGTGCTCTCTGTACTAAAGTCGGCAAGTATGCAAAAGAACAGTTAAATATTCCCATTTCATCGGTCATCTATTGGACTATTCTAAGAGCGCTTTTATTTCAAAGTGTGCCGATCGATGAAGCTTTAAGGATATTAAATAACAGACTACTAGTTAAAATGACGGATGATCCTGGCACCCTAGGGGCTCTTATACCGGATAAATCGTTGTTGACTTACAAAGGATTATCATCCGGCGATGTTTCTGTGGATAAGACTTTATTATACAATAAAAGATGGAAAGAAGCTCGGAGGTTAACCACCGCATTTTGGTATAGGTGGATAAGAGAATATCTAACGACTCTCCAAACAAGAGATAAATGGTTGAACATATGCAAGAATTTACAACCGGGCGACCAAGTTCTCGTTAGTAGCTTTGAAACGAGCAGAAGTCTATGGCCTAAAGCCACTGTCGAACAGGTAAGCTATGGCCCAGATGGACGAGTTCGTACAGCAAGGTTGAGAATGGCAAACGAAGAAATCTTCGGCATGTGCGAAGCCTGTGTCTATTGGAAGAAGCCGGTTATCTGACGGCCACATACGACGACGGACGTGGTTCGCGTTTCGGGGGGAGTGTAAAGTGTGATCGATAAGTGAACACACCAATGATAGGTGAAACGCTCACCACCGCACTAAATTCTTTGACCTTGTATGACTGTCTTTGTTTTATCTACCAATCACAATTTTATGTTCATTCTGAAACAATATTCTCCCTTTTTGACTCATTTTTCCTATTCTCCAGTTACTGTTCGGTATGTCATTTATATTTCTCCCTTTCACTATGTAATAGACTACTGTTAATTCGCATACTAATGTTGTTAATTTACGTTTTAGAAACAGATAAAGTTTATTAAGCCAAATAGCTTACTTGTTCTGACTTTGGCGAAACCAAGACTCTGTATTCGACAGTATAGAGAATAGCTTAAAGTTACCCCTGTAGGAAATTGCTTCCTACAGTTATAACTCAACAAAGATCGCTGTCACTTGATGCCAGGTAGAAAAAAGGATTGTTGTTATATCCGGATGAGAACAAGTGAATGGTAACCGCTGGTAGTTATTTATGGACTAATACTATACATATATTCCTATTGTATAACTGTTAAGAAACCAAACTATATATATATATATATATATATATATTCCTGTTATTATAAGCTTTTATTTGACCTCCTGGTTACTGGTTACTGTTATATGATTTACTATTCTCAAGTTAGTTTCTATCTATTAGTCACAGTTCCTCACAATCATAGCTACTTATTCTTGATCTTGTACAAATGTTATTTTCTATTTTATGGAGTGATGTGGTCTGATTTGCTTGTATATCAACCAAGTATGCTTGAAATGTATGATTCGATATAAGGTAGGCTGATATTTACGTTCTGAACTGAATCGGCTGGGTTAGACGAGAAGTAGGTATCTCAAGGACAAAAAAGAGCTCTAGGCTGCTCATACTGGTTTATGCGTCATTGGTCCGGTCAGTAAGTCACTATTCTCTAATTGGCGGTATAATTCGTTATATAATAATAGGGAACGAGAATACAAGTTATGACAACTTTGAATGAAGATTTTATCATAAACCTGTAATAAATTCACAACTGATCAAACACCTTAAAAAATAATACTCTGAATTATAAACCGTTTAGTTAAACTATCAATAAACACCTTTGAATAAACTGAGTTGGGCGAGTAGTATCTAGATTATAAATTCACTTGGTGCTGTTTACTTCTATCTTCTCATTGTTATTTAGAACTGCAATTGATCACTCTCTTGTTGGCATATGTTCATCGTGTGCGGACTGCCTCGATATTGCCTGAAGTCACAAACTTTATAATCAAATATGACCAAATTCCTAGAAATTAACATCATAGCTTTAATTATGTTCTGAAATATATCTAGCATCATGACTCATTTTATACCTGATAGGGAAAGGTGATAAACGTCATTAATTTTGTTTTTCTATAGTTGTAATATTTAGAAAATACGAATTGGAACAAGACTCATAAAATCCTAACTTGCTTGTTAGGTGAAAAAACCTAGGTAAACCAGACACTGAGAATGTGTTGTTCATTGTGGTGATCACTTCATCCTGTTGAAGGAACGGAATATCAACAAAAGGCATCCACCTGAGCTATATAGCCCTTTTATTGGATCGAAAACAATATGAAAAGTAACAAAATTATAATCATTTTGAAAAACCCCTTGTTAATATGGAATTATTTGTTAAACATGAATAATAAGTCAGTGTGATGTATATACACTGTACAAAATAACAACACACAACACTGATTGTTTATTTCCATTCTTTCTAACTTTAAGTCAGACGATAACATAACATTGTTATTGTTCTCCATTAGAGAAATATAGAGACTTGACAGATATTATTAGAATAAAAATGCGGTATAATTTTGATCTGATCTAAACATCTGTTCAGAGTTCATAAGAGCATACAGTTCTTCATATTCTTCGGAAGCAAGGGGAACTCAAATTTGCATTTTCGTTCGTAACGTATGTTCTGAAGTACACAAAACATTCTCCTCATTTCGTTACTTTTTGAAAAAAATATTTAAAAAAAAACAATGATAAACTACTAGCTCTTGTGTAGAGAATAGAACACGAGTGGGGACAATCGAGTGTATCTGACACGAAAATTACAGACTATCTTATAAAAATTTGACAACCATACCGTAAACAGTTAACTTGCAAACTATCAAACAATTGTCTCAATCTTGACCATTCCTTCTGCAAATACCAGTCCATAGTCTTCGATTATTATTGTTCATGCATTTTCATACCAAATGCGTTCCGTTTCTGTTCTTTCCTTATCAATCTTTTAGTGAAATACATTTTATGCTTGACCATCACCATATACTACTTATGTGGATATAAGTAACCCACACCAAATTTGTTACATTGATCTAACATCCTCTACAACAAACTGTTTCTTTCTTACTGTTAACAAAATATAACTTTTGGGGCCTCATTAAAAGTATACAAAATGATCTATCCATTTATATACTACCAAGATAGTTTATTACTAATCACTGTGGTGTCTCATTTTATGTTGATAAAACAGTTGTTCACTATACTTTGATACATTAATAGTTGATCAAATACCTACAACTTGTACAATCCTCACAAACTTTCTAATTTAAATATTAATACGCACTACTTAGGAGTTCTACAATAGGACAGTGCCTTCAGGTTTTCCATGCTGATCTAGCTTCAATTGATTCATGATCTCAACTATCAAAATTACTATAATATCTACAAAACCTTTTTCTAATAATAATAATGATCATATGCTCACTAGTGACTGGCTGCATGAGGTATTTCCTGGAGTTCTAGTGAGAAACAGTAACCAGTGCAGTTCAACCACGTCTGTTGGGGGATATCAACTCACTGAAGACATTGGTGAGTGGTTGCTCAATTTCGTGGATTGATTAAAGTTAGACATTAACGCCATTGGATACCGGCCGGCTCAGTGGTCTAGTTGTTAAGCACTCGCGCGCGAAACTGATAGGTCCTGGGTTGGAATCTCGCGAGGCAGGATCGTGGATGCGCACTTCCGAGGAGTCCCACTATAGGACGGGACGACCATCCAATACTTCTAGGTTTTCCATGGTGGTCTAACTTCAACGGATTCATGATCTCAACTATCAAAATTGTTTTAAAAAAATAGTCATCTAAATTCTAATGAAATATCTTGTAAATTTCTTATCATACTAGTTAAGTATTTTTCAATAGTTTATTATAGAAATTCAGTTATTGGCCTAATATACAATAACATTTGTCAAAATAGAATACATTATAATATACTTACTAAGCTATGTAACATAAGTGTATATATATCGGGGTAATCTAATAACGTATATAGTTATTTCAGGTAAATTAAAAGTTTATCACGGTAATAAGTTAACCAATCAAATAAATAAGAAAATAAATGAATTCCTTTAGGATTATTATTATTCTTTTTTATTAAATAAAAAATAAGGGTGAAGAAATTCGGTTGACTTTTTTTCTTTTAATTATGTTGAATAAATTACAATAGAAAATTGATGAGTCTCAAATAGGACGAAACGCGCCTTCTGGATTCCACTGCTAGCCACTATCCATATTTGCTTACAAATTATTATTATTATTGTTTATAATAGATTTTAAGGTTTGTTGAATAGAAATTACAAGTGATGTAATGAAACTCGGGCAAATTTACATTCGAAATTTGAATTAACAACAAAATCAATTATATTCATTTAGTATTGTTTGTTTGAATCTTCCCATTGATGTTTAGGACTGCAATTGATCAGTCTCTTATTGGCCATATGTACATACTGTGCGTATCGCCTCGATATAGCCTTAATTCACAAGTAATGTAAGCAAAGGTGGATTTTGGTTTATGTGGCGATCATAACTAATCGTTGGAGATCCTAGGTGAAGTGAATCGAATTCAGTCGTAAACATAATAACTTTATTTTCCCTTAGATTCTGAGTCTGAATAATATTTTTATCTTGCAAACCATATTCCCTACCCTTACTCTTTATTTACCATTGACACGGCTACGACTGCATATTTCCTACTCTTATTATTAAGTATATCTTACTGGAATAATGTTATACAGCAACTTAGACTGGTACATATTTCTCTCAGAAACTACGTTATGATAACCATTGAAACGGTTTTCAGGTCATTTAAATATTGTTTGTTTTCTTCTGAAAGATTCAATTTTGATAAAACTAGATTTCAGATGATGATAAAATAGGCCAACAAGTGAAATTTATACACTTTTTATACAATTTAATTAAATAGATAAAATACGGATCAGTTTTCACTGATCTTGACTATTTACATTTATGGAATTTTCGGACTTTATAGATTAGCATAAAACTGTTTTCTCTTTAAATATGATAAATGATTACATTATCCGACCTTTTCAAATGTTTAACCTTAACAGTTTATTCTGTCTAATATTTTTTCTGGTAAAGTCTTAAATGTTTCGATTATATGAATGAAGTGAAAGCACTTTCCTGTAAATACTGTCTTTCAGGTAAACCAACATAATGTTGGTCTTTAAAATTTGAATCGCTTAGGTGTATAATAGTTCTCCATCCAATATAGATGAAGTTAATATGTACTTTATCAAAATCAGCAGCTGATCAAATATCAAAAGCTTGGTATTTTGGAATTCCCAACTTAGCATTGGTATGTTTTCCAGTATGTATAATAGGATATCCTTCAAATATTCTGGAAGAAAACACTATAATTGCAAATAAAACCACTCATTTGAAAGAGTAAAAGCTTAAACAGTAAGTATTCAATTTGATATACAACATCATATAATGATCCTAGTTAAACGATCACTGATAAACAGAAAGCACTGGACAGCACTGTCCCCATCTTAGTATGGGACTCCTCTGTAATGAGCATCCACGACCCTTCCACCAAGGATTGAATCTCCGGTCTCGCCCTCGAATCCTTAACCCCCAGACCACTGAATCAACACTGAAATTGACAGAATTCTTCACGAACTCCTCCCGTAATCAACATATATTTGAACACAGTTCTGTCTACCCACCAATATGCAGAAGATAGCTTGTCTCAATTTAGATTAAGACCTTGATAATTGGCTGACTGGTTTAACCTTTGAGGCTAGCATGCGTGAGTTCAGAGTGAGACTAACCGCCTAAGAACGGAGAGACGAAAACTATTTTATCACCTGGTTGTCTGAAAAGTACGCGATAGAGAGAAGACGAGTTAACCGGAACACTCGATTTATTCCCAATTCCTATTCTCACTCTGATACATGAATAAATATGTGATTAACATGACAACAACTCACAAACAATTAGGAAAATGAGATTATGTCCAAAACTGGGGATTAGAGTAGAAAGTAGGTGACAAAAGATTACGTTTAGATTACGATAGCTTTGGAACAGAAAAGGCTATGGCAGTGAATCATATATCAAACGAAAGCTTATGGTCTGTAGAATAAACAAGAGATAAAAATAAATGGTAATGTTCTACAAGCTTTGAAGTAAATAAAATAGCATTCCCAAACATAGCTTCCGTTGTTTGACAAGACTTCTTGTTCACATCATTAGTCTTATGGATTACTTGGGGCATTGAAGCAAGCAAAGCTGTTGTATTCGTCATCGTAGTTATCATCACAGTTATAAAAGCATATTCTTTGTTTGTAATACATTACTATAAATCTTCCTGTCTATATTTGCTTTAATTAACGAATAACGTATGACCACCCCAAGAACTTACGAATTGTCATTAAATGTTTACAACTTATCTCAAACCAAATTAATGAAACATTCAAGAAGAATTACCACAATAGCTAGTATATTTTCCTCTTGAGCACTTTGGAGAAACGAGAGACGGTTACTATATTGTATATTATGCGATAAGAGATTTCATGCAAGTAAAAATGGTCGTAGACATTTTCTAATGAACTATAAATATCCGCTCATAGAAAACCTAGAACAATATATTTCAACCAAGTTGCTTACCTATGCTGGTGAGATTTCATCTGCGATATAGGATTGATGTAGTGGAAAATCTACAAATTATGATGAAACAGCTGTTCAACATCCCATGATTTTTTTCCGACTAACATTCATCAGTTAATGAAAGTGTCTTTAAACAACGTTTCATAAAGTATCGTCCACGATAATTATGAAAGCTCCCTGATTAAACTAACATCACAAAAAATTATCAATGATTAAATACAGTGTTAGGAAAACTTTTATTTCTCTTCCAATAGGATTATTACCAACAAACATATTTACCCTTTTAGTTAGTTACCTGGGGGGCAAAACCTGACTCGTACGTCCTCGTCATGCCTCCTGGATCATGGGACTGTTCCCATGACCTAGCGTGAGCGGTAACACAGGTGGTGGAGATCAGCCTAATCAACCACTCTACCTTTACCAACAAATGATTACGAAAGCTACAAAGAATCATTGCATAATTACTGCTGGCTGAAAAAGAAAGAAAGAATGAGTCTACCCAAAAAATAAAAGAAAGAAAGAATGATGTAATGATTCAGCGTAAGCAATGCAAAAACAGCCATTGAGCCCCAGTAGTTGTGTAGTGCTTTGATGTAGCATTTCTCTCCAGAAGTGCCAACTAGGCTTCACCAACATATATATATATATATATATATATATATATATATATATATAACATCTGACGGGAATCAAACCTGGGATATTCATGCTTTATGGCTACTCTGATGCCTTTAGAAGACTGAAGCGGATTCGCCTGTCAAAAGTGTCTCCCTCCAAACAATTTGTAATATTTCCATGAATAATAAATGTTGATAAATGGCAAAAGAATGTAAACGGGATGTCCCCACTTCAACTGGAATGATTTGTTTGAATTTATCGATCATCTATTAGTTTTACTTGAGACTAGTACTCAATTTTTGTTCAACTACCAAATAATAGTAATACTTTTGCAAACGGAAAATGATTTTCAAGTAACAGTCAGTCAGCTACAACATAGGACGAGGCACATATATGGTTCGGTCCAAATTGCCACACCTCCTTAACACGACAAGATGAACACTGAATTCATACAAGTATTTACTTCAATGGTAGTGATGGTTTGAAAGAAATGTTATGTTGAATAAACTTTGTACATTTACTAATTATTCTGTGAATATATTTTATCATAATAGCTATATCTTTCAATTTGTTGTCAATCCCATTCCTACTTATTATCCATGTATGTCAACCGATCTTCATGATATTCAAAAAAATGTATTTCTCGTTGCATTTTGACTTATCCTATAACTTGATTATGGTAATCTCTTGACGTTGACATTTAAGCGTCATCTATTATGATTTGACTGTGATGTTTATTATTTTGTCCCAAATATTTCCTTTGATTGTCAACTGAACTTAGATAATTATTTTGAATGAACATTCATTCGTTGTATTCAGTGAATTTTCTTATAAGAAGCGTTTCATTTAAGCGTTTTTGTTTCCTGGTATTTAAAAGGAATCAATATTGTAAGCGAAGATGGATAGTGGCTAGCAGTGGAATCCAGGACGCGAGTTTCGTCCTACTTGGGACTCGTCAGCTAGATGTACCTGCATCTCAGAGTTGATGTTCACTCTGGGACTCGAACCCAGTACCTTTCGCTCCAAAAGCCATCGTGTTATCCACTTAGCTACTGGATGTAACTTTATCCCAGTTTTGTTGTTTACAATGAAACTCACACCCAGTAAAAAAAGATTGATCAACTGGTCTTTAATGTTAATAATGGCAAAAGAGATACCTATACATGAAACTAACTAGTCAGTCAGAATATGTATGGATACTACAACCTTTAATTGTAATTACATACAACTGCATTTTGCGCAATAAATGCGCTAACTTTAAATACTTTTGAAACGACTGTATAATATAAATATCAGTAAATCATAATGTTACTAAATGTATTCTTGTCGAGTTCAAACTGTATCGATGAAAGGTTTATATAGTAAAACATATACTTCTTTAAGAGAGATTATATATTCTTCATAATAAATTCTCATTTCATAAACCCTGCATGGAAAACAGGACTTCTGATCAAGATACCAAAGAAAGGCGATCTCAGCAAGTGCGATAACTACAGAGGCATCACTCTTCTCTCAATACCAGAAAAAGTCTTCAACAGAGTATTGTTAAACAGGATGAAGGATTCCGTAAGGATCGATCGTATACAGACCAAGGCGCAACTCTACGTATCATTGTGGAACAATCAATTGAATGGAATTCATCACTCTACATCAACTTCATTGACTACGAGAAGGCATTTGATAGCGTGGACAGGACAACACTATGGAGGCTTCTTCGACACTACGGCGTGCCTGCCTGAGATGATAGTCAATATCATACGGAACTCCTATGATGGACTAAACTGCCAAATCGTCCACGGAGGACAACTCACCGACTCATTCGAGGTAAAGACCGGTGTTAGGCAAGGTTGCTTACTCTCACCCTTTCTCTTTCTCGTGGTCATCGACTGGATCATGAAGACGTCAACATCTGGAGGAATGCACGGGATACAGTGGATAGGCAGGATGCAGCTTGACGATTTAGACTTCGCGGATGATCTGGCTCTTCTATCACAAACGCAACAACAAATGCAGGAGAAAACGACCAGTGTAGCAGCAGCCTCAGCAGCAGTAGGTCTCAATCTAAACAAAGAGAAAAGCAAGACTCTCCGATACAATACAATATGCACCAATCAAATTACACTTGACGGAGAAGCTTTGGAAGATGTGGAAACCTTTACATATCTGGGCAGCATCATTGATGAACACGGTGGATCAGATGCAGATGTGAATGTGCGGATCGGCAAAGCAAGAGCAGCATATCTACAATTAAAAAAACATCTGGAACTCAAAATAACTGTCAACTAACACCAAGATCAGAATTTTCAGTACGAATGTGAAGACAGTTCTACTGTATGGGGCGGAGACGTGGAGGAGTACGAAAGCCATTATCCATAAGATACAAGTGTTTATTAACAGCTGTCTACGCAAGATACTTCGGATCCGATGGCCAGACACTATCAGCAACAAGTTACTGTGGGAGACAACAAACCAGATTCCAGCAGAGGAAGAAATCAGGAGGAAGCGCTGGAAGTGGATTGGGCACACCTTGAGGAAATCACCTAATTGCGTCACAAGACAAGCCCTCACATGGAACCCTGAAGGTCAAAGGAGAATAGGAAGACCAAAGAACAAATTACGCTGAGAAGTAGAGACAGACATGAGAAGAATGAACAAGAACTGGATAGAACTAGAAAAGAAGGCCCAGGACAGAGTGGGTTGGAGAAAGCTAGTGGGCGGCCTATGCTCCATTGGGAGTAACAGGCGTAAGTAAGTAAGTAAGTAAGTAATGTTCAAAAAGAAATAGGCAAGTCTAAAATAGGTGATAATATATTTAATAACTATATTGCATGCCGACGAAGGATTACGTAATGAACAAAATGAAATGAATTAAACTGGAGATTGTGAAACCAAGATGGTTGTCAAATGTATTGGCAAATATAGTGAGACAGAATTGGCATGAACAATAAACACATTGGGTTATTATATAAGTGAATTTTTAGTAATTTTATCGAGTGTAATGACATAAAAGGATAGAAAAAGATGCTAAATCTACTTGATTTTGAATTCGTAGTTGTGGTTCATTAGTTGACATGACTATTAATTCTATCGTTTAATGGATAGAAATCTTGTCAGATGACCTCGGATATGCTAGGTTATTAGAAATGACTTTTGTATTCTGAATAAAATATCTACATTGAGATCCACCCCCCCTTCTTAACCCTGCTGAAATATATTCACAGGTATGGAAAGATAAATTTCCTAAGTATCAGTCAATAAACACAAATGTACATATATACAAAATAAAAATGTATTAATTCACTAATTTGGTTTCAAAGTTTACTGTTAGAATATTATTGCACCATTTGGATTAACTTTATTGTAAAAAGTAAATATCATCATACATCAGAATTAATTGCTTAGTTTTATCAAAGAAACATATAATTTATGATGGTAAAGACATAGTGTTTCTTTATTTATTAGTAGTAACTATCATAATATTATCACTACTATTATTGGTTATTATTATTATGAAGTTGAAATGGTGAGTCAATTGAAGCTGGACCACCAGGGGAAACCTGGAAGCACTGGAAGGCTGTTTCGTCCTATTGTGGGACTCATCATCATTTCAACTATATAAAATTATTAAATTTTCCACAAATCCCCTTCTGATAATAATCAACATATGCTCACTAGTGACTGGCTACATGAGGTATTTCTTGGAGTTCTAGTGAGAAGCAGTGACCACTGAAGTTCAACCAGGTCCATTGGGAGATATCAACTCACTGAAGACATTGGTGGATGTGTCGCTCAATTTCGTGGATTGGTTAAAGTTAGACATTAATAGCGATGGATGCCAGCTTAGTCGTTTAGAGGTTAAGCGCTTGCTCGCAAGACTGATAGGTCTCATGTGGAATCTCGTGAGGCGGGATCGTGGACGCACACCATTGAGGAGTCCCACAATAAGACGAAACAGTCTTCCTTTGGTTTCAGCTGAATCTCAGTAGTGATAAGAAACCGGAACATTAAAACTCAACTATATAAAATTACTAAAATCACCACAAAACCCCCTTCTAATTATTATCATTATTGTTCAACATAATCATTGTTCAATATTTTATTTAAAAAGAAACATGAATTTTTATTGTATTTAATATTTCATGTTTTGAATTTTCAGGAAACTGTCCAAAAAATATCAATTTAGATAAATTTTGAAAGATATGTCAGGAAAATCTCATAACAACAATAAACATTTTGTGAAATGAATCGTTTCCATGAACAAGATAAATAAAAAAAAATTGAATATCGTGCAAATATCAATATCTGAAATCTGATTGACTTAAGAATATGAGACAGATTTTATAATATAATTGAAATATACCTATTGAGATAAAATAGGGAAGATTGATTCGTTGAAAAGTTCTCTTCTTGGCAAATTGATTTTTAAAGCCTCTTAAAGGAAATATTTATTAAAAATGGGTATCCTTAGATATTTATTGACAAGAGCCCCCAAATGCCCTGGTACGGCCGAGAGTGGGAAGAGTCTGCTCTCCCTCTCCAAATGCTCTCACATGGCCACGCGAATATATAGCCTCTGTCAGGGAAGTCCTACTCACTGCCTTCTCGTGGCCGGGGTGTTGTTTACGAAATTGAGAGGACGAAAAGTGAATGTCCGGCTCTTTAACCTGGTTGGTGGACACGGCGCGTCCACCTAGGGGAGTTGGAAAATCCTGATTCCAAACCAATGGTGCACATGGGCCCCAGTATCCTGAGGGAACAAATGGCGTACGAACCAATCGTTAATCACTGGCTACCATGGGACTGCATCTCCTCACGATGCTGCACTGCCTTGTGGATCAGATCTTTCGGTCAAAGGCTCCGGGTGTGGGCCCCTAAGAAAACCACCTGCTTCAGTCTGGGCACCTGTGCAGTATCACAGCCCTCAAGCAAATCGAATGAGATTTGTATGGCGCATATATATCTGGTGCTTCCTTGTACCAATATTTATGTGTTTAAATAAATAAATTATTGACAAGAACATAAAACATAAACAAAAATAACCTCGTTTGAAAAGAAAACATTTTACATGAATAGCGATCAGGGTGAAAAAGCTATAGACGTCCCAAAGAGGAGAATTTCCGAGTCTTTAAAAAGAAAGTTCTTCGCAGTAACTTTGCGAATAGTTTTCTCCAGCCAATCATTGATAATCAATAATCTTAAGGATTAATGGTTTCATCCGATCAACTCTATGTATATTTACTAATTTATTTGCTCATGTGGAGCCAAGTGTATGGGTCGTTCGATATACTTTATCCAAAAGAATTCAAGAACATCACCCGGCGTAGCTAAAAAGAGGTGGAAATGACTCAGTACGAAGCCAAACAATCTAACACCTTGTGAAAACAGGTCAATCAATCAAGGCGGACTCTGGGCTCAAGTCATCCACAAGGTAAGTAGAAGGCTGTCAAAGGCAATTATATTGCATCTTATTAATATTGCCAAAGCAATAGTTATACTGTAATGAACAAAACACCGGTTGGGGACAATCGAATGTATTTAGGCAAAAATTACAGACTATCTCACTAAATTCTGATAACCATACAGTAAACAGTTAATTTGCAAATTAACAAGCAATTAAATCAATCTTCACTGTTGCTTCTGTAAATATCAGTTCATCTTCTCCAATTCCATTGTTCATGCATTTTCTCACCAATTGCGTTTCATTCTTGTTCTTTCTTTATCGGTCTTCTGCCAAAATACGTTCTATGTATGACCATCACCATATACTACACCTTCTATTTTCTCCAAAGATGTTCTAGCCCCAACTGATTTATTTCTGTTTCTATGATCCTCCTGATTATATTACATCTCAATTTCAACATGCTGAGTCATCCATTCTCAATTATAATTTCCCCATTTATCTTCATGAAGAATATTTAAGCCCTTAACGATTAAACTATTATTAGTTTCCCTGACTAAAAACGCTTTTTATTACTTTTGTTTATTCTACCTCACTGTTACCATGTTCATTAGAATTTTATTATCATTATTATTGTGAATATTATCATCTTAAAAAATAGGGTATGTATTTTTGCGATTGCATAACTTTGAAAATAAATTCGCCGGTTGCTCAATTTCGTGGATTGGTTGAAGTTAGACATTAACACCGTTGGATACCAGCCGGCTCAGTGGTCTAGTGGTTAAGCGCTCGCACGCGAGACTGATAGGTCTTGGGTTCAAATCTCACGAGGCGGGATCATGGATGCGCACTGCTGAGGAGTCCCACAATAGGATGAAACGGCCGCCCAGTGCTTCGAGGTTTTCCATGGTGATCTAGCTTCAATTGACTCATGATTTCAACTATATAAAATTACTAAAATCACCACAAAACTCCCTTTCTGGAAAAAATTATTCTTCACTAAATTAATCTTTCTTATTCCATATTATATCTACAGTTTAAGTGATTATAGTTTAATTATCTATTTGTCCATTGAAGATAATTTCACATCAGTTAATCATAAATGAAATACGATATTCATGCTTCAGTAATCACTAATTTCTTTTTCCTTACTTTTGTTATATAAAGCTGAAACATTCACATTCATATATCCAAATTAATAATCCGAAAAAAAGTGGTCAGGTTAAGGGTAAAGTACATCGTTTAAAGTCAAAGTATATGAATTTATGATTGTTAAACAATAGTTGAGATCGTGAATCAATTGAAGCTAGAACACTGTGAAAAACCTGGAAGCACTGGACGGCCGTTTCGTCCTATTATGGGACTTCTCAGCATCGCGCATCCACGATCCCGCCTCGCGAGATTCCAACCCAGGACCTATCAGTTTCGCGAACGAGCACTTAACCACTAGACCATTGAGCAGGTCGGGATCCAACGATGTTAATGTCTAACTTCAACCGATCCACGACATTGAACAACCGTCCACCATTGTCTTCAGTGAGTTACTATATCACCACTTCTGAAAATAGAATAAAACTGTTAATATTGATATGACTTATATGGAATGTTAATTGGTATCAGCTGATATATTAAGTGGAAATGTTAAATGATCAGAATAAATATGGATTAGATAGGATGAGAGAACTAATAGTGCAATTACAACTGGATCAAATGTTTAATGGAAGATTATATTGTGTAAAAAATGATTAGTAAGATATAATAAGGTGGGATGAATGAGAAGTAAATAAGTCATGTATTGAGGAGACTAATAATGATGTTTGACCAATAATAATAATACAAAGATTTGTGAATAAAGATAAAAGAGACAATTACATTTGACTATGGAAGGTTGTAAGTTTTTATTTTATCTAAACACACAAATATTGGTACGAAGGGTCACCAGATATATATGCGCCACACAAATCTCATTTGATTTGTGTGAGAGCTGGGATGTTGCCCGGGCATCCAAACCGAAGCAAGTAGTTTTCTTAGGGGGCCACCCCCTGATCCCTTGACCTAAAGATCTGATCCACAAGGTAGTGGAGCATCGTAAGGAGATGCAGCCCCATGGTAGCCGGTGACCAACGATTGATTCATACACCATTTGTCCCCTCAGGATACTGGAGCCCATGTGCACCATTGGTTTGGAATCAGGATTTTCCAACTCCCCTAGGTGGACGCTCCACATCCGCCAACCCGGTAAAGAGCTGGACATTCGCTTTTCGTCCTCTCAATTTCGTAAACAACAGTAATGCCACGAGAAGGCAGTGAGTAGGACTTCCCTGGCAGAGGCTATATACTCGTGGCCATATGAGAGCATTTGGAGAGGGAGAGCAGACTCTTCCCACTCTCGGCCGTACCAGGGCATTTGGGAGCAGAAAAACAATGATTTCTCTTATTACAAAAACTAGAAAAACAATAGTTTCTGTAATAAGAGAAAATAAACACATTTTGTAAACAAATATTAAATTGAAACAACCTTTATATTTAAATCTTAATATTATAGAAAAATAGCCTGTAAATAATCAGAAAATAAGAGTGAATATTTTTCAATTTCCTGTTCCGGTAAAATATCTTATTTCTAACTTTAACAATAAAATAATCAATTTTATGAATTCACTGAGTAATGTTTGTTTGAATCTTCCCATTGATGTTTAGGACTGCAATTGATCAGTCTCTTATTGACTATATGTGCATACTGTGCATATTGCCTCGAGATAGCCTTAATTCACAATCAATGTAAGCAAAGATGGATAGTGACTAGCAATGCAATCCAAGACACGCGTTTCTTCCTATTGATGTTCACTCTGGGACTCGAACCAAGTATCTTTCGCTTCAAACGCCATCGCGTTATCTACTCACCTACTGAGTCCTGATAGCTACTTGCTTGTGCAATGGGGTGAAGTTTAAATTCACTTAGTATTAATTATTTGAATCTTCCTATTGATGTTTAGGACTGCAATTGATCAGTCTCTTATTGACCATATGTGCATACTGTGCGTATTGCCTCGATATAACTTTAGTTCACCAGCATTATAAGCAAAAAAGGATAGTAGCTAACAGTGGAATCCAGGACGCGATTTTAATTCTTTTCAATTATAATCATCTTTTGTTTACATATGATCATTTTGAAAACTATTTTTTTCTGCATATTTATTAAAAACAAAACAAAAAAAACAACAACAACAACAATAATAATCTCAAATTTTAAGTCAAATTGATTTATTGAAAATGAAAGAAACATGAGTAGATTAATTCTCTGTAACATTTTTTAAATACACTTTTATTGCCAATGATCAAGCACGCACACACACACACATACATACATACATACATACATACATGATCATTTGGTAATATCATTTATCTATTTTAATGGTTTGGAACATGGTAAACATTAATTGTACATCATTTGAACTCAATAGATAAACACATTTATATCCTGTTCTTTATAAAAATTTAGTTTTGTAAAAATAAGGAGAAAGAAAGGAACATAAGGATATAATAGCTACAAAATATTAAATTCATGATTATTTTAATGAAAACGTCTGATAGAAAAACCTTACTTACTGCCTTCATGCAGTGAATGGCGTTGTTTACAAAAATGAGAGAAAGAAAAGAGAACGTCTAACTCTTAAACCGAGGCGATGGATACGAAAGGTCTACCTAGGTAAGTTGGAAAAACACAGCCAATGGTGTATATGGACTCCTAAAGGAGTGAATGGTACATGAACTTGTGCTCAGCTACTGTAGGATCGCAACTTTTGAAGTCGTTTTACTGCTTTGTGGATTAGATCTTTAGATTTAAGAAAAATACCCAGGGAGTGCCCACCTTAGAAAACATCTTTTTCTGCTTGATCGACCGGAAAGTGTGCCAGTTTACAAACAGATTCTATTTTGTGTAGCTTATATCATTTTCGGTTCCCTGTTGTACCAGATTCCATGTGAATTAAATAAAAAAAATAATGGTTATCATAGTAATTCGAAAGAGCAATTACCACGCGATAATCATGGAATTTACCAGTTTAAAAATCAAACTAGGAAAAAGAAGTGAAACTTGTAGTATCTAGTTCTATGATAAGCCCACATAGGTTATTCTAGCTCCCGAACAGACCAATTTATTCATTTTTCTCAAACCACATTTTGATCTTATTGATTGTTCGCTTAATAATCCTGACTTTTTTTACATGATCTTATGTGTGTTAATCACTTACCCTATTCATCATGTATATGTAACTTATTTTCGGTCTGGTTATAAACATTGAGTTACGCTTGGTCGAATCGGGTTGTGTTAGCGGGACATAGATTAGATGTTTCATGTATGCATGTTTCATGCATGATAGTGTTGCTGCGCGCTGATTGGCTAATTCTAAAGCGATCAGCCCGGGCAAATTATTGGAGAAAAATCTAGAAGCTTCTTATGTATATACTATAAATATATGAACGTTATTCAAACTAGTGTTTGCTGTTCACATACCATTATTATTTTGAATACAATTTCATTCCTGTTCAGTGTTCTGATTTTGGGGTCTTGTTGAGTGTCATCGTATAAGAATACTAAGCAATAGGAATAGCTGGGTCGTTTATATTAGCAAAACACAATTATAACAGGTTGGCTTACATGTCTTCTCCCATCCGCTTCGCTTCCCTCTCTACTCATTGCTTTTCCACTTCGTTTCACTGATCGCCTGGCTGGACCAATGAGTGTACTAAATATATATATTCGAAATTCATTCACGTATTTACCTTACTTTATTCCATTATTCTCTGACGCGAAATAAGTCGGTAATTATATACGAGGGTTGGTGATGTATATATTTCGATAACAATCATTTGTACGATCTAAATAATGTCAAATACACGAGGGCCACTAAAAATTATTCGTAGTTATATGCAAGATAATACAAATCTTGCATAGAACGTCCATAAATATGAATGAGCCTATGTTATCAACATAAATGCTATTATACTTAAGAATAAATATACTTCTACTAGTTAATTACTTAAAAACTGTCAAATAAATGATAAAAAAAGGATGAAAACAATTCCATACAAATGGTCCTAATGGAAAAGTCCATGTTATTGTTATCATTCAGAAACCGAGAAATCCCTATTCTGTTTAACTTTTAACTGTACGTATTGATGTACATGTGTTCAAACAAAGATAATAAAATTGTGGTGGTCGATATTCGATATTATCCCTAAGCTTCGTGTATTGTTCGTCCTGATGACCGTTACTCGATAACGCCCCAACTGTGTATAAATCAGAAGGCGAATACGAAATATTGATTGCGTTTATTATTGGACCACACACAGATATCCAAAATTACAGGCACATTAAGCAAGCATGAGAGATTGATATCGTAAAGCAGGCGAGTGAGCGAGAGATCGATTGATCGAGTCAGCGAGTGCAGTACAGTGAACAGAATTAAGATGTACGTATATATACAAACGGAAAAGCATGAATCATCGGATCAATTAAGCGATTAATAGCAAGGCTAGCAGAATGAATACATGCGTAGGTAGTAAGCAATGCTCAAGCGTACCTAATAAAGGTACAATAGTATAGGTAGGTTGTTGTTGTTGTACGAATGACTATCCGTTAAATAAGTTAACAAAAGGGCTTAGCCAAATTAGATGTAAACAAACTCAATTGTATGTGAGCTGCTATAAAACGATAATATTCAAACTTTGAACCACAAGCTAAAGAATTTGATATTTAGGGTAACCAGGGTGTACAATAGCTTGCCACTTAATGAACAGAATACATTGTGAATATCTTAACGACCTTCAAAATAATTGCTGGACTGAAAACTATCATGCCTTTTCGACTTGTTGTATTACTAGCTGTCAGTTAATTTCTAAATGAACTATATCTTCAGAACGAACTAAGTATGAAATCAGTATCACCAGAATAGTTAAATTTACGTAGAGTGATATTATCCATTATTTTTCAAGTTTAATTTCCGATTCCCTTTCTTGAAATGCAAGTTAAAACTCAAACCCTTCAATCTTTCTTTCGAGTGTTTTTACGTGGTAATGTGTTATTAGTGACATCTTTCATATTAGACATCATGTTCGATGCCAATCAATTATATATACGACTTGCTCTACTTGTAATTGAAAGGAAACCATTAAATAAAATGGATTTATTTTATTCTACAAATCTTGTTTTACTTACGTAAGTGAATACATGTGTCACATGATAAGCAAAACGTTTCATTATTTTTAAAACGTAATCAAACTACTCATAAGTAGATTAAAACGATTTAGCGAAGTCGCAGAACATAGACAATATTTACAGCACCGATTTAAATTTATCAGTGGAATACAATCTATCAAGTTTCTGAAGCCACGACTCAATCATCAGACTTGAGTCACCGAATGACTTGATAAAACTTTATTGAACAATGTTAAGAAACAGAAAAACTCAATTCTAAACCATATTAATTTGAAAATGCTTATTTTCCTCACCGATTGCATAAGACCACAAATGTATTTCCTAAAGCTGTTCTGCTGTTTCTTGTGGAAACTAAATGAGGCCAAAAAGTTTTAACAATGGATACAGACTTGAAATCACAACAAAAAGTTATTCGAATAAAATAGGCTTATAATTAATTCAATAGAAATAGTAATACTGACGTTTATTTGGTATTCTCATAGAAGAACAGTTGACTGTTGGTTTTAAAATGAAAAACAATAAACTCTCATTTAATTTTTAACACCATAATAAATAAATAAATAAAGTAAATTAACTCATTCGTCAGGTGATTGGATATGAGCTGCACTCCGGGTAGGAAGCGTAATGATACTTACTACCCGGTCGCCCAAACTGAATTAAGCGAAACGGGGTTTGAACCTGGAACTAACTTTTAAGTGAATAAATTATCAGGAAGATTCCAGAAAGCGACTTCTCACTAATAAGATAATGTGATCTTGTTAATGAGATCATAGCTATTTATTAAATCAGATGTCTTTTTGCTAGTGAATAAATTACTTTATTTCTTACTATATTGTTAACTAGATCAAGTTTCCCCCTTCATTAATTACAATATACTAATTGACAAGGCTAAACCAGAAATTTGTATTTTTTCTAGTTATTAAAATTCTCAATAGGCAGGTATGTCATATAGAGTTGCTTGATTGAAATACATTTGTGTGAATGCATGAAATCTTTTCACCAAAATGGTATTTTAATATAAATGACACTTTAGGAAAAACGAAAACTAAGATTTCAATTTTTGTCATAATATTTGAATGGAGATGAAACTTGGGGAACTACTACAATCATTAAACTGGTACAAGTATTTGTAAATAGTTGTTTACACAAAATACTCAATATCCGTTGACCGAACACTATCAGCAACAATCTACTGTGGGAGAGAACAAACCAACTTCGAGCTAAGGAGAAAATTAGGAAAATATGTCGGGTGTGGATAGGACATACATTGAGGAAATCGTCATATTGCATCACGAGGCAGGCGCTAACTTGAATTCCGGTTAATGAATAATGGTTATTCATTAAAGTTCATAAACCGCTGGAAGGGTTGCAATACGATTAGACCTATGACGCTTCTGGCACCCAAAAAGCGAGTTTATATTACATTACCATTTAGGAGTGGCTCAAATAGTCTCATGTTGAAAACCGGAGACTTGAAAAATTACCTATAAACAGGACATTTTATGCAGCTCAACTTGTCATCATTGAAAAGACCAAGTCAATGTTTCACCAAAAATCTAAACAGCACATAAGCGAATGTTTCCCATCCCCTTTGTGTAATACCAATTGAACATGTATGGGGCGGTAACACGTACATAAGGGAGGGCAATTCGTGATCTGCAATTAAGGGTGGCGGAACACATACCTAAATGGCTGCAGAACCAAATGAATTCCAATGTTCAAATAAGATACCAAGACAGACAAACATCTTCCTCCGTTGCGAAACATTTGGTTGAAACTGGTCATAAGGTTGACATCAAGTCAGAGTTTGTAGTGTTGTACAAAAGCCTTCAAGGATGTATACTAAGGTTTACATATACTAAGGTTTATTGAAGCCTTGGCTATACGGAAATTGAAACCCCCTTTATGTGTTCAAAAACAATTTGTTCTTACCCTTAGCCTACCCTGGTAATGCTGATTTATTATCAAGAGTAGTCATCACATTGTTTTTGTGTACTTTATTTATTTTCTTTCTTTATTACGGCTAACTTTAACCTGTCTAGTTGACCTTTTAATTTTCATATACAAATGTCTTAACAAGTACATTATGTGTGATCAGATTGTTCGAAATGTATTGCGCTAATATATCACATAATTTTGATAAACTTCGTCTTCTCATTGCATTATCGAAATTTATCGAAGGGACTGATTGTTTTAAAAAGTATATATAATTATTATACTTACTTACTCCTGCTACCCCTCGTGGAGGAGCATGGGCTGCCCACCAGCACTCTCCATCCAACTCTATCCCAGCCAATCCTTTTCATGTCTGCTTCCCATTCTTGGCGCAGTGTTTTTCGGCCTTCCTTTTTTCCGTTTCCCTTCAGGATTTCAAGTTAGCGCCTGCCTCGTAATGCAATATGACGATTTCCTCAATGTATGTCCTATCCACACCCGACATATTTTCCTAATTTTCTCCTTAGCTCGAAGTTGGTTTGTTCTCTCCCACAGTAGATTGTTGCTGATAGTGTTCGGTCAACGGATATTGAGTATTTTGTGTAAACAACTATTTACAAATACTTGTACCAGTTTAATGATTGTAGTAGTTCCCCAAGTTTCAGCTCCGTACAGTAGAACTGACTGTCTTGGCGTTCGTTTTGAAAATTGTGACTTTGATGTTGGCTTGGAGACAGTTATTTTGAGTTCCATATGTTCTTCAACTGTAGGAATGCTGCCCATACTTTGCCAATCATTGCTTGTACATCTGCATCAGATCCTCCTTGTTCATCAATGATACTATTCAGGTTCTCACCTATTCCAGAGCTTCTCCACCAGGTGCAACTGGCTGGTATTCTCCATGTTGTATTTCAGAATATTTTGTTTTCCATTTAGTATGTATGAGGTCTACTGATTCAGAGGCATCTACTACTAAACTGGTTGTCTTGTATTTGTTGATGTGTATGGGATAGAAGGACTAGGTCATCTGTGAAGTCCAAATCATCTAGGCGCATCCAAGCTGTCCATTCTATTCCGTGCTTCACTTTAGATGAAGAGGTCTTCATAATCCAGTTAAACACTAGAAGAAAGAGAAAGAGTGAGTGTAAGCAGCTTTGTCTGACACCAGTCTTCACTTGGAATTCATTTATCAGCTTTGCTCTATTCACGACTTTGCAATGTAATCTGTCGCATGAATTCCGTATGATGTTGATGATCTTCTCAGCTCCTCACACCATTGTTGTGGACTTATGCCCGGTTTTTTCTCACGTGATTGATTCACCAATCGAAATACGACTTATCCAATCTTAGCACTGTGCCAAACCAATGACGTTCGACCGGTATGAGCGGCCTAGCGTCCTTATTGGTCCTTTGCTCGCCTAGTCCGTCCACTCGACTCCAGAACACCAATAACAGCTCCTACTATGCAAATCATTTATTTCAAGCACAATTGGTTTATGTGCCAGACAAACAGACCACATCACACCGTAAAATAGAAAATAACGTTTGTACAACACCAAGCCAAAATATGGCTGTGAATGTGAGAGACATTAATCAATAAACTAAATATAATTTAGGAACAGAAAGTCGTATAATAATAATCTATAGGTCAAAATGAACCTTATAATAAGACGAATATAGATACACACAATCTAATAACTGAATATCTATACAACAAGAATATTTATAGAATATTAGTCCATTAATAGATCCCAGAGGTTACCCGTACTTTAATCTTCACTAAGATACGACAACCATAGTGTTGAACAACGTTCCATAATATTCTCCTATCCATGCTGTCAAATGCTTTCTCATAATGAAGTTGATGTATGGCGACGAATTCCATTCAATTGATTGTTCAACGACGATCCGCAATGTCACGATCTGGTTTGTACACAACCGATCCCTACGGTATCCGAGCTGTTGGTCGCGAAGTTAAACGTCTACTGAGTCTTTCATCCGGTTCAGCAACACTCTGTTTTCCAAACACTTCCTGGTAGTAATAGTAGTGTGATACATCTATACTTCTCATACTTCCTCAGATCTCCTTTCTTCGGTATCTTGGTGAGGTGTCCTTTTTTTCAGTCTGTCAAAGGCACTTGTTCTTCACTCGAAATCTTCCTGAGTAGAACTTGAAGCATACTTGCATGATCAGGTCGGGCATCTGGGTACAGAAGAGAGTCGTTTGGGTAGTCGATGGAGACTTGTTGGTCGCAGGTCAGATAACGGTGACTGTCTACTGCAACTGTGCCCAGAATACAACCTGTGTCAGCTCCTCTCCTGGTTGTCATGTCTTCTTTTGACCTTGTGAAATTTTTGGTGATTCAGATATAATCGATCTTTTTCTGTGTAGTGTGATCCAGTAACACCCATGTAGCTTCGTGAATGAGTTTGTGGCGGAGTATAGGACTGGATAGCATTCATCGTGGTCCTCTCCTTCTTTATTTTGAAGGACGCATTTATGACTCTGGATCCACGAGATCCCAATCATATAAGCACTTCTCGTGCTCCTTTAGACACAATCAGTGCAACTCCCTGTGTGTGAAACATCTTCACGATCAGAATACTTCTATCGAAGCTCATCTTTTCGGTCCAGTTAAGGTTCAATAGGTTCCACTTGATCCGAGAACTGCCAAGTTGTATCTCTTCATTTCGTAACCGTTTGACTGGTCCTCCCTGGATATTTTGCGTTCGCAATAGGTGACGTAAGTTGGCAAAAGCCAAACGAGATTTTTGAATCCATGTAGAGATTTCCTCAGACACTACACCATCAGTATTGATGAGACTCCCAAGATAACCGAAGCGGTCAACGTTCAAATACTTGACTTCTTATGAATAAATCGGGCTCTAACGCAAGCCAACCCTGAAGTGGCATTTTGCACTTAGGTGGGGGGATACGCATCCCGAACATCCTGACATTGTTTCTCAGTGCTACCAAAAGACTCTCCATTTTACCAGCGTCTTCACCAAACAGGACTGTCATGTGCATGTTCTAAGTCGATGAGTGGACCTCCTGGATAGACATCAATTCCTGAAAATTCAGACGACGAGGACGTTATTTCCAGCAGTAGGTCTATGATGAAATTGGATAAAAATGGAGATAGTGGATAGTCTTTCCAGACACCGCTTGAAGCTGAAAAATCAGATGACAGTTCGTTATAAGCTCTGATTCGACTAGTAGTGTGCAAGTAAAGAGCCCTCACAAGGTTTATGTACTTATGAAGTACACCTTTCAACGACAGACACTGCCACAGAACCTCTCGCTTTCCATAGTCCAGTGCTGCTTCTAAGTCAAGAAAAACGATCATTGTCGGACACTGATAAGCATGCCTGTGTTCTAAAATCTTGCGAATGGTGAATATGTGGTCGAGGCAGCTACGACCAACTCTGAAGCCAGTCTGAATTTCTCGTGTTTGCAGTTCACGTGTCTTTGTTAAGCGCCTAATAATTATTGATGCTATTATTTTAGATGCTATATTAGTCAAACTAATCCTTTCAACGAGACGGCACTGCTGACAATATGCAATACCTACACCGTTATTGGGGTACACGACTGTCAGTCACCATAAAACGGCTCCAGTACGGGTGAAAACTGTAGTATAATTAAAAAACAAAAAAAGTTATAACGATTCGGGAATCTCAGAGTATGACGGAAGACAAAGACCCGATACATCCGCGTCATTCCAAACAATTTCCACTAATGTCATTCAAAGTCCATAACCATTAGTTATGATAATCACGTGAACTCCGAACAGACGCTAGTCTATGATACGCTTGTTAACACTGCTGTTCTCGCAGCTTTTTGGATGTCACACAAAGGTACCTTGAGGTTAATATCATTTTCACAGTTGATTATCTCTTTCTCTAGTTGTTCCTGAAAGATATTCTCATTATTAAGTTGAACTCTAAGAGGTTTTCTTGCTGTGGCTTTTCTAAGTCCAGTAAGATGCGGACAAATACGTGCACGAAATAAAGCACGTTTTGAGTTTATACATGTACTCCAGAATGAGCCACAGTCTTCAATCCAACCCCTCTACCGATGAACAACGGCAATGTGATTTACTTGAGTTAATCGATAAGTCGGTAGTGAGGGTGCCCACGTCAGACGATGTTTTGCCTTATGTTTAAAGTTGGTGATTGTCAGAAATAGAAGGCTCTCTGAGCATAACTGAAGCAGACGCTCGCCAATATCTGTTCACTGAGCCGTAACAACGTAAGATCAAACTAAGTGACTTCCGGTTTGGTTTAGTTTATCTATTTGTGCATTGAAATCACACGCCACTATTACTACATTAGAGCGTTCAGCTTTTTTTAAAGTAGGTTGGATATATGCCTATAAAATTCATCTTCAACTTAAACCGAGCTAAAATTAGTGGGAACGTCAGTAGAGACAATGAAAAGGCAACAGCATGTTCCCCTATCTTTTCGAGTTCTTACTGTCCTGCTTAGTCGGACAACGCACAATCGACTGTCTATTGAAATCCAGACTAATAGAGACTGTTCTACCTTTAAATTTAATGTTTCACCTACACCAACGAGGCCACAGGAAGTAGCGGTGAGATCACCAGCTACATAAAGGGTGAATCGTACCGGTTCTTTATATTAACAAGGTGAGGTCAGATGAACGACTGCATTGTTGGCGCGTGGTGATAAAGACGTACGGTAAGGGCCACGAACTTCATGACTACTTCTATCTGTTCACTACCCAGGGTGAGTGCAGGATCAGGGTCCTGTCAGTCTTGTAGAATTACTTTACACTTGGAAGGTGAACAGCACATACCATACCTAGAGACATTAATTGCCAACTGATTAAGTGAGGATTGCATGACTTGGGTATTATCGCATAGTAAGACAATATCATTCGTATACTAAAGGCCGAAAAGTCTTTCTCCAGGCAACAGATGAACAATGTCATTACCTATCAGTGCTGTTTCCAGAACGTCATCGGTAGCAAAGTTGAAGAGGAATGGTGAGATTGGGCAACCCTGTCTAACCCCACTGCTTGAACGGAACGGTGGAGAGAGAGTACGCCTTACTTATGTAACAACTCTCTACAGTCAACAGTATGGCTTCTCTCTGAGACCTTAAGTTTCTGCTTTTAGTTTTAACGTTTTCCAACCGACCTACCTGGAGTAGTAGAACCTGAAGTAAAATATGTTCCAACTAACATAGCTCGGTTGAGTCATCACGATAGGCAGACCCGACCACCACGTCAAATAGCAGCTACGGTCAACTGCTAATTTGTTACTCCATGGTTGTATAAAACAAGACAACTTACACCACCTCTCTTTATTTCTTTTGTTTATTTTCGTTATCTTAACAAACAGGAGCAATAGTAACAAAGGAAAAGCTTATCTACACATTGGATACACGCTCAAAATAACAAGTAATGACAGACGACAGTTATATTTTGGCGACTGCATTTTAAAACATTCAATTTACAATGGATCTCAACGTTATGAAGGTAGATACCAAAAGATTGGAAATCATGAAAGCAGAAACTTAAATATATACACGGTGCGTATAGCTAATTCATAAAAATATACGACTTATAAAACATTTGAGTTTCTAAACATGAAATTATTGATTGCTTGCAAATGACAAAAAAACAGAAGTGAAAAAATAATTATTGAAATGTGAGTGCATGGAGAAATAAATTAATTTGGAAAATAATTTTAATACTTTTACATTCACTAAGCACAAACTTCAGCACAAAAGAGAAAAACAAATATATCAATCCTAATATGGCTGTTTTTTTAAATTTTTTTCGCCTAAACATGCTACATTCTGTACAAGCGACATAATGTTACTACAGGAAAGATTATGAGACATAAACAATTTACAGAAAATAGGATAGATATAGTTAATTAATCATCAAAGTTGACAGAAAAACGTAGGTGGATCAAAATAACAATATTTCCAATACTAACTTCCATGAAAACACCGACAACTGCAAAAGAGCTCACATCGGTGATAAACGTAGCTTGAATATTACTTCCTTGGCTACGCTAACTAATTACAGAAACTTATATTGCAAATGAAGATAAGAATAGTAAAAACCTTCACTGTTATCGCCCAATTTGAGTAGCAATCCAATCCAAACCTTGAGGAAGCCTAGAAAAAAGCAGTAGTAAGAATATCTTAATTTAAAAACAAAGAGAGAAATAAAAATTAATACTCAAGTAAAACTTCACAGAATCTCATTTGAAAAAACTGAAAAATACATGAAGCTTTGACGATAGATTGATTGCGAACTAAGAAACTCATTTTGTGGCCACTAGCACATCTAAACGAGTTTTACTCATGTACACTATAACCAATAACAGCACTGTTAAACTGGTGTCATTTGATATATATAAACAACTGAGATAAGGAATATCCTATTTTCAGTTATGTTTGCACAATCAGACAAAGATTTCCAGTAGATAATAGTAAGACGGTTTACTGATGGTTAATTCACTTAGACTAATAAGAGTAGAAGACTAACGTATTTTGAAGTACTCCGCTTTGCATTTGTTTGTCAAAATAGCATACAACCTACTATCATTGCCTTCTGTCATAGAAAATTTCCAGTTGTCTCAAACGTTATCATGGATTCTAAAACTCTCCCGCTTCACCGTCAGACTCTGTTAGATATTGGTAAGGGTTTTACTGAAATGTATGGATACTACATTGATAAGTCTATCTAAACGATCTCGAGTCACTGACTGGTCGAAAGTTGAATGCTACCACTCAATACGAATACTGAAACAGTCATTCTGAAACCAAGTATACCATTCAAACTGGCTTCCTTCAACGTTCTCACACTAATGCAGATCGGACAACAGACAGGGTTGGCTATGTCTTTAGAAAGTCTTAATATCGACGTCTGTTGTCTATCCGAGACCCGTATTCAAGACTCTAGTGAAGTACTACGAATTCGCTTTCCATCTGTCGCTTCGAAAGGCTTGTCTCATGTGCGTTTATCCTGGGACCCTGTGGCACCTTCGTCTGAATTTTCTGGCACTGGTGTCACATTAAGCGCTAGAGCTGAGGCAGCACTGATCGATGGGATCCCCACTAACAGTCGATTATGCGCTGTTAGATTAGAAAGTTCCATCGAAGTGAAGAGAAATATGTGTGAGAAACGATGTATTTTCGTCATTTCCGCCTATACTCCGACAGACTGCAGTCCGGATGGGTTTTACCACCAGTAAACAGTTCTTCTACAGAAAGTGCGTTCGACAAATATTGTAGCACTAGCCGGAGCCTTGAATGATCAGGTCGGGCATCTGGGTACAGAAGAGAGTCGTTTGGGTAGTCGATGGAGACTTGTTGGTCGCAGGTCAGATAACGGTGACTGTCTACTGCAACTGTGCCCAGAATACAACCTGTTTCTGTCTAACACTAACTACTTGCACAGTCATCGCCCGTGTCATCTGGCGTGCTCCCTCTGCATCTTGAACGTGGACTCAGATTGGTCATATCGCGATCGGCTACCGCTGGCGTGGTTGTGTACAAGACTGCTGCTTCTTTTGGATTACCTATCTAGACTCTGATCACGCCCTTGTTTGCGCTAATCTTACGTTACTTTTCAGTGGCCAACAAATTCATCGTCCTAATCGGATCGATGTCAGTAAATTAGTTGCAGCTCCTGTTGCAACTAAATATCCAACCGAGCTAGATTCAATGCTAGCTACTATCTCACCGAAAAGTATTGATAAGCATTAGTTTCAATTGCATGACGCCATGAAAATTACGAGTAAATCCGCATGCGGCTTCACGAAACGTCCTGCTTATAAGCACTGTGTTTCTTCAGGCTCCTTACAACTCATTGAAACCCGTCTGTCTACTCCGGGTAACCGTGAGTTTAACCACAAACGACGACTTACGTAATGAAATTCGGCAAAGTTTGTGAAAGGACCGAGAAGCCTGGTGGTCGGAGCGTGCCAATGAGTTGGAAGCAACGCAATCCTCACTTAATCAGTTGGTAATTAGTGTCTGCAGGTATGGTAGTAGTGGTCAGGCTTACCTATCATGATGAACCGATCGAGTTATGCTGGCTGGAACAATTGTTCCTCAAGGTCCTACCATGCCAGACAGGTCGGTCGGAGAGCGGTAAGACTAAAAGCATCAAACCCATGGTCCAAGGGGGAAGTCCTACTGCTGACTGTACAGAGGTGTGACAGCAGTAAGGTGTTTCTTTCAGACAACCAGCATGACAGCGGTGCTGCCTTCCCATTAGGAAGGGTGAGGTTAGAAAAGGCCGACCGTAAAAATGCACACCTCGCTTTATCCCACGGACTTCCGTCTCCGATGGTAAGGTACCAACAAGTACGCAACTAACACAAAAGTTACTCACAAAAAGGTCGTGTGTGATCAGCCTCAAGAAGTTGTCCATTGGGCACTGTGGTCACGCCCTCAGGTCACTAAGATCACTGTATTCATAATTAATATCCCTCTTCCATTCCTATTATTCCTCACACCCCGACTTTCAACTCTAAACTCCCTCTTTTGACTTCCTCCTTAAGTGTCATCATGGCCAACGAATCTAGTGCGCGGGACACTTTCCCAGGTCTACTAAAAACACGCTCCAAAGTACACACTGGAAACTCAACGTACCCTATGTCAAATCGGTTAGCAGGCATCCTTGGCTAAAACCTTGGAATCTCGTACCATTGATGTATGCAGTGACTCCAAAACACGCATACAGGATCCTAGTATGGTCATTCACTTGACCCCACCTCTCCAAAACGGAGAGCTGACGAGATACACCCTACGTTTATCTAGTGACCCAATGGCTAGTTCTCGTGGACTGGTAGATGTAGAAATAGCACTAAGTATGAGTGCAGAACAAGTACTATTAGAGTGGATCACTATTAACAGTCGTCTGTGCGCTGTTCGACTAAATGACTCCGTAAGAAATCGGAAGGATAGGGACACACATTATTGCCTTTTCGTCGTTTCTGCCTACGCTCCCACTGACTGCAGCGCGGATGAAGTGAAAAATGACTTTTACAGGAAGCTCTCTGAACTTCTTCAAAAAGCTAAACGCTCAGACATACTACTCGTAGCTGGTGACTTTAATACCCAAGTAGGTAGCTTAAACCAAATAAAAAGACATTTAAGTGGGTATTTTAGTATTCAGGCTCAGCGAACAGATAATGGTGATCGTCTGTTGCAAATATGTTCAGACAATCGTTTATTTTTAGCAAGCACTAATTTTAAGCATAAGGAGAGACATCGTCTAACATGGCAAGGACCCCCTGCACCAAACCAACGATGGACTCAAATAGACCATATTGCCATGTCATCATTGGAGAGGCTCGATAGAAGATTGTCACTTGTACTGGAATACATGTTTAGACTCTGACCACGCTTTAATACGAGCACGCATTTGTCTGCGCCTCAATGGACGCAGAAAATTCACATTAAAACCCATTAGAGTTGAACTCAGGGATGAGAAATCCAAAGAGATTCCAGGAACAAATGAGGTTACACTTAAGGAGTTCTGAGAACGAGGCTGACCCAGATGTTGCTTGGGATAATATACGAACAGCTGCGGAAACATCAGCGACATCTATTAGTTATTTGAACCAAAGGGTCACGAAAAACCAGTGAATTTCTACTTAGTCTATTGCAATGACAGATTCCCGTAAACTCATACCATCATGCTCTGAACACAATGAAGAGCGTGAACAAATCAGATCTAGGTTAACCAAAAGTCTAAGGAACGACCGTGAGTTTACGCGAATCCATCAGTGAAATAGACTTAGAGGAAATCCACTGGTTTTTTGGAGCCCTATGGTTTAAATGACTAATAGATGTGACTGCTGTTTCCACAGCTGTTCGTATGTCTTTCCAAGCAGCATCTGGGTCAGTCTCGTTTACAGAACTGCCTAGGGGTCCAAATCATCCTGCGATAACCATAGAGGGATTAGTCTGACTAACATAGCATCTAAAATACTAGCCTCAATAATTATCGGGCGCCTAACTAAGACTCGTGAACTGCAAACACGAGAAAATCAGGCTGGCTTCAGACCTGGTCGTGGCTGTATCGACCACATATTCACCATTCGTCAAGTTTTAGAGCACAGACACGCTTATCGGCGTCCGACAATGATAGTTTTTCTTGACTTGAAAGCAGCATTTGACTCTGTAGACCGAGAGGTTCTGTGGCAGTGTCTGTCATTGAAAGGTGTACCTGAGAAGTACATAAACCTTGTGAAGGCTCTTTACTCGAACACTATTAGTCGAGTAAGAGCTTATGTCGAACTGTCATATGATTTTACAACCTCAAGTGGTGTCCGTCAAGGCTGTCCACTATCCCCGTTTTTGTTTAACTTCATTATAGACCTGTTGCTGGAAATAACACTCTCTTCGACTGAATCTACAGGAATTGATCTCCTACCAGGGGGACCACTAAGCGACTTAGAATACGCAGATGACATAGTCCTGTTTGGTGAAGACGCTGGCAAAATGCAGAGTCTTCTGTTGGAACTCAGTAATAATGCCAGGATGTTTGGGATGCGTTTCTCCCCATTCAAATGTAAATTGTTACTCCAGGACTGGCCTGCGTCAACACCTGAACTAAGGATAGGGAGTGAAGTAGTCAAACGCGTCGACAACTTCACTTATCTTGGAAGTCTGATCAGCCCTAATGGGTTGGTGTCTGACGAAATCTCTGCACGGATTCAAAAAGCTCGTTTGGCTTTTGCCAACTTACGTCACCTATGGCGTAGACGAGATATCCGTCTATCAATTAAGGGACGAGTATACTGCGCATCAGTTCGTTCTGTTCTACTTTACGGCTGTGAAACATGGCCATTAAGAGTAGAAGATACTCGTAGGTTACTAGTATTTGACCACAGATGCCTTAGAAATATTGCTCGCATCTGCTGGGATAACCGGGTAAGTAATAGTGAGGTTAGGCGCAGGGTATTAGGGAACGATGGTAAATCAGTTGATGAGGTGATGAATCTTCATCGACTGAGATGGTTGGGCCATGTGTTACGTATGCCTGAACACCGATTACCACGACGCGCTATGATGAATAGTATTGGGGACGGTTGGAAGAGAGTTAGGGGCGGCCAAACCAAAACATGGCATCAGTGCTTGAAGTCACTAACTTCTAGTCTGAGCCATGTTGGCAGATGCAGACTACCTGGTTGGGGTCCGCGTGACTATCGTAACCAATGGTTGGAGACTCTGTGTGACATGGCTCAGAATCGATCACAATGGCGTAGGTGTATACACTCTTTATCTTCCCTTAAACCTTGAGACTAAAATTGCTTCATATCTCCCTTCCTATACTATATCCTTATATACAACCTATAATTTATATACTACTACCAACACTAAATTAACTACTATTAATCCGGTGTTGATCTTGTTGTGCTAACGAGGTATGGCAACTTGGACCGATGCATATATGTGCCTGGTCCTACGTTGTAGCTGACTGACTGAATAAAAGAAACTGGAATTAGGAAGTCGTGTGAGGAAGAGCAGCCGGTCCTGATGGATTGGCTTTAGAGGTTTTTAAATATGGTGGCCCAATTTTAGCGACTAGGTTGACTAATATTCTGGTTAAAATCTGGGAGTTGGACGTAATCCTATTCGACTGGTCACAATCACTGATTGTCCCAATATATAAGAAGGGGTCAAAATCATCCTGCGATAACCATAGAGGGATTAGTCTGACTAACACAGCATCTAAAATACCAGCCTCAATAATTATCGGGCGCCTAACTAAGACTCGTGAACTGAAAACGCGAGAAAATCAGGCTGGCTTCAGACCTGTTCGTGGCTGCATCGACCACATACTCACTATTCGTCAGGTTTTAGAGCACAGACATGTTTATCGGCGTCAGACAGTGATAGTTTTTCTTGACTTGAAAGCAGCACTGGACTATGGAGAGCGAGAGGTTCTGTGGCAGTGTCTGTCATTGAAAGGTGTACCTCAGAAGTACATAAACCTTGTGAAGGCTCTTAACTCGAACACTACCAGTCGAGTGAGAGCCTATGGCGAACTGTCATCTGATTTTACAACCCCAAGTGATGTCCGACAAGGTTGTCCACTATCCCCGTTTTTGTTTAACTTCATTATAGACCTATTGCTGGAAATAACACTCTCTTCAACTGAATTTTCAGGAATTGATCTCCTACCACGGGGTCCCCATCTAAATGTAAATTGTTACTTCAGGACTGGCCTGCGTCAACACCTGAACTAAGGATAGGGAGTGAAGTAGTCAAACGCGTCGACAACTTCACTTATCTTGGAAGTCTGGTCAGCCCTAATGGGTTGGTGTCTGACGAAATCTCAGCACGGATTCAAAAGGCTCGTTTGGCTTTTGCCAACTTACGTCGTCTATTGTGAAGGCAAAATATCCGTCTATCAGTTAAGGGACGAGTATACTGCGCAGCAGTTCGCTCTCTTCTACTTTACGACTGTGAAACATGGCCATTAAGGGTAGAGGATACTCGTAAGCCACTAGTATTTGATCACAGATGTCTTAGAAATATTGCTCGCATCTGCTGGGATCACCATGTAAGTAATAGTGAAGTTAGACTCAGGGTATTATAGAATGATGATGATAAACCAGTTGATGAGGTTGTAAATCTTCATCGACTGAGATGGTTAGGCCACGTGTTACGTATGCCTGAACACCGATTACCACGACGCGCAATGCTGACTAGTGTTGGGGATGGTTGGAAAAGAGTTAGGGGCGGCCAAACCAAAACGTGGCACCAGTCCATGAAGTCACTGGCTTCTGGTCTGAGCCATGTTGGTAGATACAGACTACTTGGTTAGGGTTCGCGTGACTATCGTAACCAATGGTGTTGGAGACTGGGTGATATGGCCCAGAATCGATCACAATGGCGTACGTGTATACACCCTTTGTCTTCGCTGAAAGTGATATTTAAATTGCCTCATATCTTTCTTCCTTCCTGTATTATATCCTTATATACAACCTTTATTTGTGTTACTACTATTGAAGTAACTGCTTCTATGAGTTTGGTGTTTATCTTGTGCTAATGAGGTGTGGCAACTTGGACGGATGCATATATGTGCCTGGTCCTACGCTGTAGATGATCGACTCGTAGGAAGGAAAGTTGCTGCAATAACGCTTACAAGAACATACAATTCAAGACACTTAAATTGCCCTGGGAGTTGAAAGATCTTCATTCGGAAAATTATGACTCCTCACGATGAAAGCCGAGATCCTTCGGAAGTCACGAGGCCTATGCTTCTATTAATCAGAGCAACAATCAATATAGGTACATTTAATGTCCAGATAGTGTGGGAGACAGGGAGGACCAGTCAAACGGTTACGAAATGAAGAGATACAACTTGGGGGTTCTCGGAGTAAGTGAAACCTATTGGACCTTAACCGGACAGAAAAGATAGGCTTCGATAGAAGTACTCTTATCGTGAAGATGTTTCGCACACAGGGAGTTGCACTGATTGTGTCTAAAGAAGCACGAGAAGCGCTTATAGGATTGGAATCTCATGGATCCAGAGTCATCAATGCATCCTTGAAAACAAAGGAGGGGACCACAATGAATTTTATCCGGTGCTGTACTCCGCCACAAACTCATTCACGAAGCTACATGGGTGTTACTGGATCACACTACACAGAAAAAGATCGATTATATCTGAATCACCAAAAATTTCACAAGGTCAAAAGAAGACATGACAACCAGGAGAGGAGCTGACACAGGTTGTATTCTGGGCACAGTTGCAGTAGACAGTCACCGTTATCTGACCTGCGACCAACAAGTCTCCATCGACTACCCAAACGACTCTCTTCTGTACCCAGATGCCCGACCTGATCATTCAAGGCTCCGGCTAGTGCTACAATATTTGTCGAACGCACTTTCTGTAGAAGAACTGTTTACTGGTGGTAAAACCCATCCGGACTGCAGTCTGTCGGAGTATAGGCGGAAATGACGAAAATACATCGTTTCTCACACATATTTCTCTTCACTTCGATGGAACTTTCTAATCTAACAGCGCATAATCGACTGTTAGTGGGGATCCCATCGATCAGTGCTGCCTCAGCTCTAGCGCTTAATGTGACACCAGTGCCAGAAAATTCAGACGAAGGTGCCACAGGGTCCCAGGATAAACGCACATGAGACAAGCCTTTCGAAGCGACAGATGGAAAGCGAATTCGTAGTACTTCACTAGAGTCTTGAATACGGGTCTCGGATAGACAACAGACGTCGATATTAAGACTTTCTAAAGACATAGCCAACCCTGTCTGTTGTCCGATCTGCATTAGTGTGAGAACGTTGAAGGAAGCCAGTTTGAATGGTATACTTGGTTTCAGAATGACTGTTTCAGTATTCGTATTGAGTGGTAGCATTCAACTTTCGACCAGTCAGTGACTCGAGATCGTTTAGATAGACTTATCAATGTAGTATCCATACATTTCAGTAAAACCCTTACCAATATCTAACAGAGTCTGACGGTGAAGCGGGAGAGTTTTAGAATCCATGATAACGTTTGAGACAACTGGAAATTTTCTATGACAGAAGGCAATGATAGTAGGTTGTATGCTATTTTGACAAACAAATGCAAAGCGGAGTACTTCAAAATACGTTAGTCTTCTACTCTTATTAGTCTAAGTGAATCAACTACTAGTTTGCTTTGACACATATGAACGATGTTAAGTTATGAAAACAATGTAAACGATAACGACCAAATAAACTTACAATCCAACTTGGCTGATTTATCCAGTTTATGTGCTAAATTTACACTGTTTTCGGATGCTAGGGGATTATCTACTATCTAAAGGTATTCAGGCAGTTAGGTAGTATTTTAAGGCCAAGAAACTACTTGAACTATTGATCAATCACAATAATTAAAGATATAAACATGAATTTCAAACCCACGATAAATGTTAAAAATTAGTTATCAGAAACTGAGGTTATTACTACTAGGCATTTTGTTTGTAATACAGCATTTAACTGGATGGTTTAAACATGATATCTTGAGTTTCCTAAGAGAGCGAACCCCAAGAAAACATCCATAAACAGAAAATCCTTTTTGGCTCTAATTTTTCACTAACTGCAGATTGCTAGACGAGGTAGATGAGTGCTGTACACGAATAATACTTTATACTGTAGTCCAGAATTCAGCATCTAAACTCTCCCGATTCAGATTATATTTATGGATGTTTCAATTTTTTCGAAAAAATAAACTTGACAAAGAAATGTTAATGGAACTAAATGTAAGTTTTTACTGCTCTCGAGATAATTAGGATGCATGGCTGCTGACGCACAGACAGTGTAAATTGTGTAAAGCAGTTTACACGATTGGCAAGTGTAATAACGTAACGCTAGACAAAATGATAACAGTTTCGTAACATTACCAACCTCGAAGTAGATCAAAGTTCCACAACTCGTCGTGGTTTTTGGATATATTCCACACGTGTATAATTTCATGAAACGAAATAAAGACAAAACTTTGATATACGAAACTAAAATCAGTATATAGAGTAAACATCAAATTATCAAAATATATGTACTTGTCATAACTACAAAACTGAATGGGTAAAAACCAAACTAAATGACGAACCCTTCTCCTGTGAGTGCGCAACAAGGCTGTACATGCCACGGGTGGTCCCTAATAGACGTAAGGTTTAGATTGTGACTGATTTCAGCAACAGACATACAGCCAGAAACATCTTGTTTGTTGGCAAAAATTAGCATTTTCGAACGTTTCAACTCCTAAAATAAACTAGATATCGTAGCTTACTTACCTCAGCAACTAGTAGCTTACACAGCTCCTGTTTAGTCAGGTATAAACGTTCCCGATCTGTACTATCAACCACTAAAATGACAAACTACATGCAGTTAACATATAATTGAAAAATACGTCTGAGCCTGCAAAGTATGTGGTCCAAGAAGCCCTAACAGAAGTCTGTCCACCAATATCCCACATTACGAAATGTAGGTTCTTCCACTTTACTTCCTCAACATTGCTTCCAATGGTAGGAGAAGTCTGTACAGCTTCTTTGAGAACGAACTGGTATAAAATAGTAGATTTTCCAGCATTATCCAACCCCAAAATTATGACTTTATAATCCCGAGAGTTGAAAAGCCTCCAAAACTTTGTGAACAATAAGCCCATCACCCATGTGGCCAAACTTTAAAAACCCTCTATACATTCCAATACATTTTTTTAAAATTAATACTAAACTTGCTTCGAAAAATCGAAATTTATACCATTATTTACTGTCTGCATATGTAAATTATGGTGATGATCACCACTTGTTTATCTTGCAGCTGATTCCGCGGGTTAATCAGGTTATGTTAAAATGGCTAAGGCTCCAAATGGTACAAAGGATTACGATGAAATGTATAAGCTTTTACTTGTTGGTGATTCATCTGTTGGTAAAACAAACCTTCTCCTCCGGTTTTCCGACAATAGTTTTAGCAAAACTTTCATAGCAACCATAGGTAATGTATTTGTCGTGGTACACACATAACTTTTAAGGCATTGACTTCAAAGTTCGCACCATAGAAATTGACGGGAAAAAAATTAAGTTGCAGATATGGGATACTGCCGGTCAGGAACGTTTTAGAACTATAACAACAGCTTATTATCGTGGTGCGATGGTAGGTTGTGACCAAATTCGCACTTATTTTTTAGGGTATCATGCTTGTTTACGATGTTACTAATCTAGATTCTTACCATAATATCACTACCTGGATGAACAACATAACCGAGGTAAGTTTCTAAGAGTATGCTTATGTCACCCTGCTAGGCATTTGCACTAGAGTATTTTACATAGACCAGTGTTTAGCATAAGGCGAGCGAACTTGATTAGTTCCTTCAACTTTCAGAATTATTCTCTAATTCCAACCCTAAGATAAGTAGAGAGTGTGATAATCTCATATCCAAGTATGGCGTCTCATTTTACGGCTTCTATTCAAGGGACAAACTTTCGGTCTGTAACCTAAGGACTTAAGTTCAATGTTACGCTTCCTATGGCAAAGATAAACTGTTGATTTATGTTTACAGTCTTTTGGCCAATTACGAACTTTCTAGGAATGAAGGAGTAAGTAGTGTCAGTCAGTGGGTAAACTTGATACCTGTTACTTTTGTACATCGGTTCAAGTCACCACATACTATTCAGTCTCAGTTTGGAAACGACAGGAGGCTTGATGGCCTGTGTCATTCCTGGCAATGATGGTCTCTCAGCTGATCCGGCTTTCTTTTGAAGGAGTCGACGGATGGAGCCTCAACCACGTGCTGAGGTAATGAGTTCCACTCGTTGATGATTCGATGGGAAAGTTGGTAGTCAGCTGACAAGTAATTCGTTCTGGGCTTGTGAACTTTTTTGGAGTGTCCTCGTAAATTTTCTGTCTTGGAAGACAAGAAAAATGAGGGTATATCAGGTGCGCATTTATCACTAAGCAATTTGAAAACTATAATCAAGTCGCCTCTGATTCTTCGATATGACAGCGGGAATAGGTTTAGCTTTTTCAGTCTAGTACCATACGGGAGCTTCTCTATTCCAGAAATCAGCCTAGTTGCCGTTCTCTAAACCCTTTTCAAGAGTTCACTGTCTTTTTTTAGGCAGGGGCTAGCTGATTGTATGCAGTACTCAAGTTTAGGACACACGAACACTGTATACAAAGTCAGAAATGTTTTAGCGTCGATATGACTAAAAGCCCTGCGTATGGACCATAAAGCTCTAAAACCTTTGGCGGCTATTGCACAGCAGTCTTTAAGTCTTGACTAACGATGACTCCTAAGTCATTGTGTGTCTGGACAATAGATAGCTCAGTGTAATTCATCGTGTATGTATCTGTCCCCTGGTGACCAATATGCATCACAATACACTAGGAGGTATTTATCGGCAATTGCCAGGTTTGGGACCATTCAGATAATCTCTCCAGGTCATTTTGGAGTTCTAAGCTATCACCCTTACTTTGTATCGCTCTCCATATCTTGACATCGTCAGCATAGAGCAAGACCGATGACGATAGCAGACGAGGGAGGTCATTTACGTACAGGAGGAATAACACGCCCCAAAACTGTACCCTGGAGGACTCCACTAAGCACAGTTTCCCAGCTAGACAACTTGGAGTTCACCCTTACTCTTTGTTGACGCCCAACTAGAAAGTCTTTTATCCACATCAATAGATTGCCTCCAACCTCGACATTCCTTAGCTTACATAACAGCCGGTTGTGGGGAACTTTGTCAAAAGCTTTTCTGAAGTCGATGTAGGCTACGTCTATAGGTAACTTTTGGTCCTTAAGAGCGCACCAGCTTTCACGAGCGACTAATAAGTTTGTGAGACCAGAGTAACCTGTTCTAAAACCATGCTGCTTCTCCGAGAGGATCCGGTTTTCATCGAGATACTTAAACAGCTCCTTCCGAATAATCTTTTCTAAGATTTTAACAACCACACTAGTTAGGCTAATGGGTCGGTAATTCTCAGGCCTATGTTTTGTACCTATTTTGAAGACAGGACTTACTATGGCGTTCTTCCAGTCTTTTGGTAGACGACCCTGGGTTACGGATAGTCTGGGCACCTGGGCAGTATCACAGCCCTCACACAAATCAAATGAGATTTGTGAGGCGCATATTTATCTGGTGCTTTTTGTACCAATATTTATGTGTTTAAATAAATAAATAAAACGGATAGATTAAAACGTATACTTAAAGGGTTCGCAACAAAGTTAGCTAATTCCTTTAGTAACCTAGGATGCAGTTCATCGGGTCCAGTGGATTTGCCTATGCAAAGCTTAATCAGCAGACCAAAGACATCGAGTTTTTTAGTGGTCACGCTGTCCAGTGTTTGTGTGGGGAGATTTCCATGGACTGGTGAGTAGGAGAAAAAGTTGTAATACCAAATCCCCGACTAATAGAGTCAACAACAGAATCACTGTTACTACAAAAGATTACACATTGAAGATACGATTCGAGAAGAAAATATAAATGAGTGATATAAAAACAAAAAAGATTATGACGAATCGGGAATCTCAGAATATGGCAGAAGACAAACAACCGATACATCTGCGTCATTCCAGACAATTTCCACTAATGTCATTCAAAGTCCATAACCGTTAGTTATGGTAATCACGTGGACTCCAACCAGACGCTAGTCTATGTTACACTTGTTAACATTGCTCAGTCCAATTATCAATCACTTCATGGACTGATCCCATGTTTTGTTTTGGCCACCACTAGCTTTCTTCCAGACCACTCCTACACCCGAAAACGTCGATCGTAGAGGTAGACAGTAGTTGGAAATACGTAACACGTCCCAACCACCTCAGTTGGTGGAGATTTAATACCTCATCAATCCATTTCCCATCCTTGCCCCCAAATGCCCTGGTACGGCCAAGAGTGGGGAGAGTCCGCTCTCCTTCTCGAAATGCTCTCACATGGCTACGCGAATATATAGCCTCTGCCAGGGAAGTCCTACTCACTGCCTTCTCGTGGCCGGGGTGTTGTTTACGAAAGTGAGAGGACGAAAAGCGAATGTCCGGCGCTTTAATCGGGTTGGTGGACATGGAGGGTCCACCTAGGGGAGTTGGAAAACCCTGATTCCAAACCAATGGTGCACATGGGCTCCAGGATCCTGATGGAACGAATGGCGTATGAACCTATTGTTGGTCACCGGCTACCATGGGACTGCATCTCCTCACGATGCTCTACTGTCTTGTGGATCAGACTTTTAGGTCAAAGGCTCGGGGTGTGGCCCACTAAGAAAACCACCTGTTTCAGTCTGGGCACCTGGGCAGTATCTCAGCCCTCACACAAATCAAGTGAGATTTGTGAGGAGCATATTTATCTGGTGCTTTTTGTACCAATATTTATGTGTTTAAATAAATAACATTTCCCATCCTTACCTAGTACCTTATTCCTAACCTACTCATTGCTTACCCCGTGGTCCCAAAATACACGAGCAATGCTTCGAAGGCTCCCACGGTCGAATACCAGGAACCTACGAATATCCCCTATTCCTAATGGCCATGTTTCACATCCATAAAGTGGAACGGACCAAACTGGTACGCAGTAAACTCTCCCTTTGCTTGGAACACAGATATCTCGCCTACGCTGCAAGTGACGCACCTTAACGAAAGTCAGTCGAACCTTATGAATCCGTGACGAGATTTCGTCAGACACCACACCATCGGTATTGGTGTGACTCCCAAAATAGGTAGAGTAGTCGGTGCGTTCAAATACTTCACACCCTATCATTAATTCGGGTTCTGACGCAAGTCAATCATGAAGTGATATTTTGCACTTGAAGGAAGAGAACTCCATCCCATACATGTTTGCACTGTTGCTTAAGATGGTCAGAATACTGTGTCTTGTTAGCGTCTTCATCAAACAGAACTACATCATCTGCGTATACTAAGCCAATAAGTGAATCTCGTGGTTGAAGGTCAACCCCTGAAAAGCCAGACGATGAGAGTTTTATCTCTAAAAGCATGTCTATAACGAAATTAAATAGAAGTAATTTTCCGACCACGTGTCTCAAGCATTGTCTGTAAAACTGTCCTCACACCTTTCAGGATGTGTCACTTTTCAGTCTATGGGACATAGTCTTCACAGTGTCCTAGCATAAGTCTCATCAATTTTTCATGTATTTTCGCCTGTCAGTGACCCCATATCTTGGTCTGGCTTCCCTAACTTCCTTTTAACCTACTACACTAGTAATCATAGTCTGTCGGTGTTGGTGACAGTTGGTATACGTATCACATGTCCGACATATAGTTTGGATAGCCGTTTCATCAGACGATATGCATTTCGTGAACTCGAATCGTTAGACCTGGTGGCACGTGTAGAAGAAGTCGAAGACAAAGGATAAGAGTTGATAGCGGAAGTAGGAGTGTTTCGTAATAAATATGGGGTTTGGTTATGAACGAGTAAATCTCTCATGTTTTTAGAGGTGCAATAGTGGTTATGACTTAGATACACATACCTTAAAAGGATATTTTCTTGAATTACTTATCAAGGGAGCTGGATTAATAACACTCTTAGCAACGTGGGAGTGTGACTGCAGAACTTTGAAGACAACCGCTTGATACTGATTGAACAGACCGTTTTGAGCGGATTCACGAGTTGGCCCCTGTTATATCTTATGACTTGTGACTCCATCAGTATATGATGTGACGATGTCGCCAATTAGAGAACAGTTAATTATCGGTCGGACCAATGACACGAAACCCGTACGAGCAGTCTAGAGTCCTTATCGGTCCTTGCTTCCCGCCTAGCCCTGTCTGTTAAGTTCAGAACACCAATAGCAGCCTCTGCGATATGAGTCCTTTATTTCAAACATATTTGGTATATATACTAACCAAACAGACTACATCGTACCATAAAATAGGAAACAATATTTGCACAAGCTTTAGCCAAATGTTGCTGTGATTGTGGGAGACAGTAATTGATAAACTGAACATAACTTAAGAATGGTAAATCATATAGTAATAGTTTTTAGATCAAAATAAAGCTTGTAATGATAGGAACATGAATATGAATAGTTTAGTTAATAATCAATTATACAATATATATATAGTATTAGACCATAAACAGATCCGAATAGTTTACCATTCATTATTCTCATCGGGATATAACGGCTCTGTACTTTTGAGGTAATACCGTCGAGGACGAAAACCCCTGCGGTAGGATATGGTGTGCTTTTCTCAGGGCCGGTCTTGTCTAACCCCGTCCTTTTATCATGACAGAGCACCATCGGTGCTGATTGTCTGAAAAGAACATCCCACTGTCGTCATCCCTATACAGTCAGCAGGTTGTTGCTTTTAGTCGTACTGTCCTCAACCCAATCTGCCTTTCGTGTTAGGACCTAGAGAAACGAATGTTCCAGTCAAGTTGGGTCATCACAATATGCAAGCTTTACTGTCACATTAAGTTAGGAGTTACGGTGGCTGACAAACTCTTCTAAATACGATCAAAGTTACACTTAAACCTAATTTGTCATAATAGGTCTGTTGTTCTTATAATCTTCATTTACTTCGATAAACCATTTTTTTTTAGCATACTAATGAAGGCGTAGCGAAGATGCTACTTGGAAATAAATGCGATCTCGAAGCACAAAGAGTAGTAAAGTATGAAAATGGTTTTAAGGTTAGTTAAAGTATTCATCAATTTTAAAAGTATGGATATATTCTTTGTCAGATAACCCTGTTACTACCAATGATTTTGTCGCGTTAAGCCGAAGATTCCATATTGTATTAAATATATATTAAATAAACCAATGAATAATAATAATTAGCGTTAAGTTTATTTCAAGTAACATTCAATCGTGATTATATTTTTAGGCTCGCTTATAGAGTAAATACAAGTTTTCACCCAGTTATGTACGTACCCAAATCTCAACCGTTGTCACAATTGTAAACCCAAGTTACTCTAGACGGTTAGTACAAGCATCATAGAACTCGGTCTAAGTCGCAACATATCATATCAAACCATTAGCAGTAATCTAAAGCATCAAAATAATAGTATCAGTGATAGCGACAATTTAAATACAAAGAGTATAGTTAAAAAAATACGGTAGTATCTTTAGTGCTTGAACAACTGACATGGCTCATAATACAAGACAGTGTGTTTCCTGCTTGAATTTGAACTGATTGACTATTTAACTCATGAAGAACACTCACGGCTGTTTTTCTCTATCACGTTCCCCTTTAAAGGTATTTAAGCCAGGTGAGATTTTAAGACAACTGTTCACAAACAGTAACAGGATGTTTTTTGTATGTATTTTATTGACTTGTTTGGATTGTTACCTGTTACATCGTTTTCGTCTATGAAACCAAAGTAGTTGTGGCGAAGTTTATACGTAAGACTCAATTGTATTGATCGGTTATATAAGATTATAAATCAGTAAGTTTACTTGTTTCTCTACAGCTCGCCCAATCGTATGGAATCAGTTTTATTGAGACCAGTGCTAAAGGGGGTATTAACGTCTCTGAAGCGTTTACAATCTTGGCCCGAAAAATAAAAGCCAAGAGGGAGCAGGAAGCTGTAAGTTTACATATTGTGAGCCGTCCCCGTTATTTTATTCCGTATATATGTATTTAGACTAGTATTGGCCTTTTGTCTACAACGCACTACGTTTTAATACACTAACCTCTAGAAGACTTTTGAATGTCAGTTTTATAATTATCATTATGTAGGCTTACGAAGTGAAGGAATTTACAAATAGCATAACTGTACATTAATACTAGGGATTATCTAAAGTCCTGGAGTCAGTTTAAACTTATATCAGGTAAAAGAACGAGGATTATGTTGCTTATTTTGTTTCTTGTAATTAAAGTTAGATGTTATGTTAGTCAATGTAAGACCTGACACAGATGTACATCGACTCAAGGTCCTGCGTCACTTATGCACAAAAACATTAAGTCGTGTCTACATTTCATCTGCACTAACAAAACTTTTTATATCTAGGTTATATCACTAGCACTGACTATGTGCCTTATATGGTTACTATGTAACCGTATTCGTGTGTATCTGTAATTGCTAGTTGGATAGTTGTGTTCCAGTGCCTTCATATGAATCAAGTTACAGACCTAAGTAAAAACCTTTGGACGCAGACATCGAAAGTAATGTAATCCATCACCGCAACGTTTATCCTAATTTTCTTGGCTTTATCTAAAACGTGTTATACGAGTATAAAACCAAACTTCTCTTCTTAATCCTATAACTCCGTTTGTGGTTTTAACGGAACTTTAAGTCGATCTTATTTAATGTGAGCTTTTTTTGTTTGATCTTTAGAACCTTAATAACCCACCTAGAGAAGACATAAGAAATATAACCAGCAAACGACCCAAACGCCTAATGTGGGGATGCTCTATATTGTAAATGGCTTCTCCATTGGTTTTTCCAAGAAACTCCTTTTAGACATCATCTATCCCGCACTCAAACATTGAACAATTCTTGATTTTAGGGATCTTCATTTGGTGCCTTTTATAGCCTCATTTCTTCGTCGTCCCTTGCTCGTATTTGACACAGATGGGTTCTATCTCTCCATCATACAGTTTCGTTTATTGTCTTCAATTATCTACTTTTACCATTATAAAAACATATTTTATCAGCAAATTGCTTTTTCCCTTTCATTAAGTTTTTTTTCCTTTCGTTGTTACGAATCAAGCCGGTTTTATCACTTAATTAAAATTAGTTGGAATAATTTTTGTGTGGTTTGGTTTCTTCCACCTCATGGTTAGTCTACACTGACGTGCAGTTTTTCATGATTGTTTTATTTTTTGTCTCAAGATCACTAGTTTCTCAGTGATTGTAAATAATCCATTTTGGTACGTATTCCTACTCTTTCCAAAACCTGATTCTGTCCTACTTCTTTTCCAAAACTTGTTAAGTTGCTAAACTATATGTATATATGTTGTTAATTTGGCCCTATATTCTCTGACTTCTTTATTTTTGGGAACCTATTATGGTGTAATTCTAAAGCTTCATTTTGAGCGTTTTTATCTGCGCGTTTGCGCTGTTAGCACTATATGCATCTGCATCTATATGAAAATACATTTAATCATATTTTTAGACCAGCAAAACCTTGAAATTCTGTCTACAGTTTCACTTACAGAATATGTACACCTATTTATGGCTTATAAAGCCGTTATAGATTATACTTATAAACTTCTCTGTTAGGCACAATATATCATCTGTACTGGGAGTTGGTCTTGCTGGTTTCAGTTGATTTTTTCATTTGATTAAACTTCAAGTAAAAACAACTGTTTCTCAAGAAAACGTATGCTTTTCTAAAGCATGTGATTTTTATTATTGGTCTTCTATTATCAGAATTCCCTAAGGAATTCTCGATAGAGTTGCTTCTCGTCTTTCTGTCTTGCTTTTTTCATTTAATCTACTGCCTCATCAGCTTATCAGATTATATGCAATACCAAGTGAGCACTATTATGTTACTCTGTTTTATTTTTCATTTTGGCTAATATATTTAATACTGATTACAATAAAACTCATATTCAAGTTTCTTCTGATATTAACTATTAGTGCGTAAATGTCTAACTCTTGAACCCATAGATATTACATGAGTCTTTATACTACTTACTACCAAGAATTATGCGTCAAGTCGCATCTTAGCATGTTATATATTAACGTGATATATGGTTGTAGTGACGTCATGTACAGTGTAACTCCCGAATGCCCTGGTACGGCCGAGGGCGGGGGGATTCTGCTCTCACATGGCCGCGCCTATACTGCCACTACCTTCGCAATAGATGACGTAAGTTGCAAAAAGCCAAGCGAGATTTTTGAATCCATGCCGAGATTTCCTCAGACACCACACCACCAGTATTGATGAGACTCCCAAAATAAGTGAAGTTGTCGAAGCGTTGAACTACTTCACTCTCTGGCGGTAATCATTTGGATTCTGTAGAGGAAATTTAAATGTTAAGGGTGAAAATCAATAATCATGTTTACTATGATCTGATGAAAACCTAACAAAATAGATTGAAGTTGCTGCTCTGATTATTGACAAACTCGATTATCCGTACTAGCGAATCGCATAACAGGTAGAAAGTTGTATTGGTAAAAATGTCAGTCACAACGTAGAACTTCGTACGTACGTACATCAGTTCGAGTTGCCATACCACACTAGCACAGAGATGCAGTTGTCGATTCAAATCCCATAGTGGTAGAGGTAGTAAGAGTATAAGCAGTAATCTGAAAGATTAGGGTTTAGAGATGTTAGTCGAGGGATATAATCCAGTGAAATAAATGTGGAAAGAGAAAAAAGATTAGAATTTGGTATAACACAAAGAGTAGATGCACCTGCGCCATTGCAAACGATTTTGAGCCATGTCATTCAAGGTCTCTAACCATCGGTTGCTATCATCTCACGGATCCCAACCAGGTAGGCTACACCTACTAATGTGGCTCAGTCTACTTGTCAGTGACTTCATCGATTTGTGCCACGTTTCGGTCTGGCCGCCCCTAGCTTCCTTCCAACCTACACCATAAACATTGCACGTCGGGGCAGTCGGTGGTTGGGCATACATAACACGTGTCTCAGCCATCTCAACTGATGAAGTTTCACTACTTCATCAATCGATCTGCCATCCTTGCCTAGTACCCGTTTCCTAACATCTGCATTACTTACCCGGTGATCCCAGGATATACGAGCAATGCGTCGAAGACACCTATGATCGAACACTAGTAGCCTACGAATATCCTCTACTCTTACCGGCCATGTTTCATTGCCATAAAGTAGGACGAAACGAACTGCTGCACAGTAAACCCGTCCCTTGGTTGCTGGACAGATATCTCGCCTACGCAAGTTGGCGAAAGCTAGACGAGCCTTCTGTGTCCGCGCTGAGATTTCGTCACACACCAGACCACAAGGACTGATGAGACTCCCAAGATAAGTGAAGCGGCCAACACGTTCAACTACTTCACTCCCTATCATTAGCTCAAGTGTTGGTGCAACCCAATCCCGAAGTAACATTTTGCACTTCGAGGGGGAGAATCGCATGGCAAACATGCCTGTATTTTTGCTTATTGTGGTCAGAAGACTGTATTTTGTCAGCAGTCACTTCAATGGTAGTAACACATGCAAATAAACGTTGTATGTAAGGATATAATGCAGGAAGAAGGAATTAATTCGTAGAAATAAAAGTATAGAGCAATTTTAATCTCATGGTTTAAGGAAAGATAAAGAGTGTGTACACCTACGTCATTGTGATCGATTTTGAGCCATGTTACCGAGAGTCTCCAACACCATTGGTTACTATAGTCACGCGGACCCCAACCAAGTAGTCTGTATCTACCAACATGGCTCAAACCAGAAGTCAGTGACTTCAAGGACTGATGCCACGTTTTGGTTTGGCCGCCCCTAACTTTCTTCCAACCATCCCCAACACTAGTCAGCATTGCGCGTCGTGGTAATTGGTGTTCAGGTGTACGTAGTACGTGGCCCAACAACCTCAGCCAAGGGGGATTCACTGAATCACGTGGGAACAAATGTTTCCTACCACCGATACTTGTGAGACCACCATTCTTTGAGCTCAAACAACACAAAGCCTCCTTGCGAGCTACAAGTTTTCTTCATCATCTAGATCACCAAGGTTGATATTTACCTCAATATATCCATGAGAACTGTATGGTTGTAAATGTCCCCTTTTTATCGTCCTTAATACCAGTAGGACCAAGTATATGAATAGGTCTAATATTCAGATGAGTAACCTAACCGGGTTTACTCGGACCAACACGAAAACCAAACATCACGGGAACCACGGAAAATGCTATGACCATGAAATCGCTGTAGAAACAGAATGTGACACGCAGAAGTGGTGTATGTAAAGAAGGATAGATACCGCTGCCAATAATACCCTATATTATAGGAATTCGAAGGATTTGATTTTTCTCAATACTAGGTCAGTAGGATTGTGATCAGACCAACTAGATAGGAAGATTACCCAGTTCCTCCAGAAATACTACACCGCTTAGCTTATGAATTAAGTATCCTGAGTTTGTACATTCCAGAAAGACCCATCCTATCCTAACAAGTATGTGGGATATGAGAATTTTACTTCCTTAGCGTTAGTTTTAGAACGAAAACTTGTCTTACCAAACATTGTGCTTTATGAAAAAAGCCGCAGGACGTTTTCACCTGTTTAACTGGGGATGCTAGTCTTACTATAACTGATGCCAACAAAATGGCCGCATAAAAAGGACGTGGCCCCTTTGTCAGACACTATGCAAGTTACTTCCGTCAATTTTACTGTCGTATCCTAAGAGTTTGTAGCCTTTTCTCGAATAATCAGTAAAGTTATACATTTTCTTTTTGGGCACTGTTTGCCAGAAAAATTCGTTCAGATGTACTATGAAACTAACTTCCACAAACCACACACAAATCATGGACTGAATTTCAATAAATGACTGTCACTAACAGCAAAAACGGTCATTGTTAAAAGCCACTGTTGTTATGATATCTTTATTGGTTAGATAAGAAGTTTCTCAATACTCTGTTGTATTGAAATGACGAGAGGTTTGAGTTGTGAGCCCTCACTATCTGTAACAGCGACGGCTGCCACCGATCTGGATACACCACAGGCACGACCCAAAGCCATTTGTGATGGGATGAAAACGTAAGGGACATTCTTATCTTCACACAGAAGAGGCAAGTGCAAAACTATTTCAAGGGGATCTATGTCTGCAGCCATTACAATAAACTCTGCTTTTCCTCTGTTAAGAGCCTTGGTCGCCTCGTTTGCACCCTTCTTAAGCTGTTTGTATGAACTAGCTTGTTTGACAAGTTCGATTATTTTATTTGTTAATTCGGGACCTGCCAGCGGGTAAGCCCGTGGGTTTACACCTAGAGTCTAACAGTGAAATCATATAAGTAAAAACAGAACAGACCATGATGTACACTCAAACGTGTTTCAAGACCGTGACCTTGGGAATTGTTCAATGCATGTGAACAGAATAGACGAACCTTTCGCTTAATGGGCTTCTGTATCTAGTAGCATTGGATCACCAATACCTCCAGTCAGTGAACTAGTTATATTACAGATAAAAGAGGAAAAAGAAACTGCTAAATCGTAGTAAGATACTATCCTCAGTCCTTAAGAATAAGTCAAGTTGCCTCTTGAAGGACTCCTGGGAGGTCGCTTGGACTAGCTCAGTCGGCAGCGAACTCCAGCACTTGACAACTCTAACGGAGTAGAAGTTGTGTCTGCAGTCTGTTCTGCTATGTAGGGTCTCCAATTTCTGGGTGTTACCTCTCAGGTTAGTGTTATGACTAAGCTTAAGAAGATGTTTAAGGGGATGACCAGAAGTATTAAGGATACTGTAAGTCATAAGAAGGTCACCTCTAAGACGCCTGTACTCTAACGGGTAAAGGTTAAGTGATTTGAGGTGCTCTTCGTAAGGTTTGAATTTGAGTCCCCGAACTGATTTCGTGGCTCGACGTTGTATACGTTCCAGAGTGTCCTTATCCTTTTGGAGGGAGGAAGGAAATACTATGTTTCCGTACTCTAAATGAGGACAAATAAAACTGTTGAAGATTATGTGGAAGGTTCTACCGTCAAACTGGCCAAAAATGCGCTTCAATGTTACCAGTGCAAGGTTTGCTTGAAAGGCGTTTTTGTCACAGTTCGCATACGATTTCAGGTCATAGGGTACCAACACTCCTAAGTCTTTTTCGACTTGGGAAACTTCTAGAGAGGAGTTACCTAAGTTATAACTATAGTCTGCAACATGTCTCAGATGGACTTCTTTGCACTTTGAAGTGTTGAAGGTAAGTCCGTTGTCGTCTGCCCAACTTTGAAGTCGGGTCAGATCCTCCTGAAGAACTAGTATATCATTATGATTACGTATCTCTCTCCAAAGTTTCACATCATCAGCAAAAAGCAATAAGTCAGATGAAACTTGTTGAGGAAGATCGTTAATGTAAATCAAGAAGTGAAGAGGTCCTAGTATTGAGCCCTGGGGGACCCCACTAGGACATTCCATAGCCTGAGAGAGAGTGAAGTTAACCGTGACCTTAAAGTGTCGGTTTTCTAAATATGAAGAGAGCCAATCAATCAGAGGGGGTTTTATACCCAATCGTCCAAGCTTCTTGATAAGACATACGTGGTTGACCCTATCAAAATCTTTTGAGAAATCCAGGTAGATGACATCAACTTTCCCCTTGCGATCAAGGATGGTTGTCCATCTATCCACCGCAGTCAGCAGGTTGGTCATACAAAAATGACCTTTTCTGAAACCATGCTGTTGGGGTGAGAAGAACTTTGAGGATGATAAGTATTCTAGTATACCGTCATATATTAGGGATTCCATAATTTTGGAAGGTATGGAGAGAAGGGCCACTGGTCGGTAGCTTGAGGGTTCACTGCGTCGACATCCTTTGAAAATTGGTGTGATGTGGGCCAGCTTCCAAATTTCCGGTAGTTCGCCTCTGCTTAGCGAGTGTGCAAACATCACGCTAAGTGGTGTCGCCAGGATTGAAGCTGCTTCCCTCAATACAGCGGAATGAACCATATCCGGACCAGGAGAAGTGTCTTTTCTTAGGTGCTGCAGTTTACGGAGCACCAGGCCAGTGCTGGGGTTCAATTCGGAAAGTCCTGGGCAGTTTCAGATGAAGCTTTCGTCAGTATAGTTGATGTGGATCAGCTGGAATGTCTGGGAGTATTGTTCAGCCAAAAGGTTAGCGGCATCACCGTCGTTATTGGTCGGGTCATTAGGACCAAACAGTTGGGAAACTCCAGTTTTGCCTTGTCGAAGAGAAGCTGCGTAACTGAATAAGCTTTTCTCTTAAAAGACTCCTGGAAAGTCTCTTGGACTAGCTCAGTCGGCAGCGAATTCTAACATTTAACTACTCTTAAGGAGTAGAAGTTGTGTCTACGGTCCGTTCAATTGTGTTGAGTCTCCAATTTCTGGGTTATACCCCTTAGATTTGCGTCGGAGCTAAACTTAATTAGCTGTCTAAGGGGATATCCAGAAGTATTAAGGATACTGTAAGCCATTAGAAGGCCACCCCTAAGACTCCTATACCCTTATGGGTAAAGGTTAAGTGATTGGAGGCGCTCTTCATAAGGCTTGAATTTGAGTCCACGAGCTGATTTCGTGTGTAGTTGTAAATAAATCCCCAAAATCAATAGCTCTGTAAGTGTTCGACATTGGATGCTGACCACATTAGTTTTAGTGGACTTGTTTAGCTGAAGGCGCTCGGTCATGCATCCGTACCAGATCACGTTACAGAACGGCGTGGGAAGCATCTCCTACGATCACTAGCCAGATTAGATCAGTCACTTCTTGATTTATTGATAACCCATCGAATATATCTTCCAACCTCCTCGCTTCTGACTTCTGATTTTAACTGGATAGGCGCGATTCGGTTATAGAAGGTGTTACTGGTAAAGTGCTGTCAAACTACAATAGTGGTGGTATCTTCAGCGGTGAGCCCGACGTTATCTGGTACACCAAATGATAAACTGTGAGTCTGTTCCCTCTTTGGAACTTCATAAATCATTGTTTTGCTTTATTTGACTTTTATATATTGTGATACTTTTTTGGAGTTTTTCGGATATACTTCAACTATTTATTTTTCGTTCATTATGATATTTGATTTCTCACTATGGCGGAACAGACACCCAAAGTATTTAAGTTAAAGACTACCCCCTAACCCTCGATTCAGCCAACTCCTTTTTGGCCGGACTATATGGAAGCCTGGTTCTGCTACGCAGAAGCCGACCTTAACGGGCACGACATTACGGACTCACGCACACAGTTCCTCGCGGTTGTTAAGGCACTGTCGCGCGAGTTTAACAGTTACGTAGCACCTAATATGTTCACTAGTGATGTTTCGGAACCTTACGAAACTCTTAAACGATTGACTTTTAAACGCGGAGATCTAACCGACCGACAAAGGTTAGACTAACTTCTTAATAACATCGACTTGCAACATGGTTCTGCAACAGATATGTTGCTTAGGATGAGAGAGGTGATAGGTCAAAGAACTTTCGACGAAGGCCTATTCAAACAGCTCTTCTTATCTAAACTCCCGCAACAGGTGCAAGCAGTTCTGGTTTCGCTTCAAAACAACGCCGTAGACGGGCTGGCTGCATATGCCGACCGCATCTTGGAAATCACGAAATCTTCGAATGCAGATGGTTTTTCAGTCAAAGAAGAACCTCAAACGACCCAGGATGACATCACGGAACTATGTCATACACTGACACGCTATCTTCGATTTCGTAATGACCGTATACGGTCACAAACCCAACGAAGAAGCGTTTCACGTAGGCGATCTGTCTCCAGACCACGAGAGACGGATAACCTCAACTGGTGCTGGTATCGTAACCAGTATGGAAAGTCCTCCAGAAATTGCAGAACACCCTGCAATTTCCGAACCTAAAATCGACCGACACGAAAAACAATTCGGGAAACTTCCCAGTCGGCACGCGTTAACGGCAAAGAAAAATTGCTACCTCGTCGACACCGGTACAGAAGTTAGCGTTCTTCCTGCTAATGCTAACGATAGGCTTCACGAGTCTGTTTTAAGCTTACAGGCGGCGAATGGAAAACCGATCGCCACATATGGTAAAAGGTACGTTGACCTTAACGTGGGTTTACGCAAACCCATTCACTGGATTTTCGTGGTTGCAGATGTTTCTATGCCAATCATTGGTACAGACCTGTTACAATACCATAATCTATTCATCGTCACACGCTCACGAAGGTTAATAGACGGAAACACTAAGTTATCTGTTTTAGTAACTCCTCTTTCTGGTTGCAAATTATCTCCAGTCACAATTAAGCACACCATAGACCCCTTATATCAACCGTTACTAGATAGGTACTCTGGGATATATCAACCGCAACCGAAATTGCCTTATGTAACCAGCAATGTTACACATCACATCTCGACTACAGGACCACCTGTATTCTCAAAAGCACGTCGACTGGCTCCTGAAAACCTTAGGTTAGCTAAAAATGAATTCGACCACATGCTAGACTTAAGAATAGTTCGACCGTCAAATAGCCCTTGGTCATCTCCCTTGCGCATGGTCCCTAAAAAGGACAGCAATGATTGGCGTCCAAATGGTGATTATCGGCGTCTGAATGCTAAAACCATTCCCGATCGTTACCCGTTGCCCCACATCCACGATTTGACAGCTACCTTGAAAGGTACAACTGTCTTTTCGAAAATCGACTTGGTTAAAGCTTATAACCAAATACCTATGGCAACTGACGACATTCCGAAAACCGCCATCATCACTCCTTTCGGTCTCTTTGAATTTTTACGAATGTCTTTCGGTCTAAGGAAGGCTGCTCAAACCTTCCAAAGGTTCATAGACGACGTCTTCCGAGGTCTCAACTTCGTACATGCGTATGTTGATGACTGTCTCATAGCAAGTCCGGACAGAGAATCATATCTCCAGCATCTGAACATTGTTTTCGAACGACTACAAGGGCATGACATTACTGTCAACATTCAGAAATGCCAAATTGGAACAAACTCCTTAGACTTCCTAGGACACACCATTGATGCTCAAGGCATCCGGTCTCTTAGAAACATAGTGACGGCCATTCTGGATTACCCAGAACCGACCACCATCAAACAATTGAGCACATTTAACGGTCTCGTAAGTTCCTATAGACGTTTCATACCAAAATGCTTACGAAGCCGCTAAATGCGAAATTAATCTGGACGACACCGCTCGAAAAGCATTCTCCACAATTAAGGAACTCATCGCAAAGGCAACCTTCCTAGCACATCAGGACACTCAAGCGCCCATTAGTATCGCCGCGGACGCATCCGGCTCAGCAATCGGAGCAGTCTTACAACAATGGGTCAAACCACTCCTGGCAACCTTTAGGATTTTTCTCGAGACGGCTGCTAGACAGTGAATCTAGGTACAGCACTTTCGGTAGGGAACTCCTAGCTATGTATTGTGCTGTACGACATTTCCAACATTCCATCGAAGAAAGAGAGTTCACACTTTTGCCGATCATAAACCTCTTACCTTCTCTTTAAGCTCATCCTCAGACAAGTACTCACCTCGAGAGTCTCGACAATTGGACTACATTTCGAAGTTTACTTCAGACATACAACACATTTCTGGAGCAAACAATGTAGTCGCAGACGCTTTGTCTCAAATAAGTTCCTTGAACAGTTTCCAAGGAATCGACCTTCTTAAACTCGCTCAGCTTCAAAAAGAAGACACTAGTCTTTAGCACGAGTTGTCCTCGACAACTTTAAAACTACGTATTAGGCAGATGGGAACAGGTAAGGAAACCTTACTTTGCGACACATCGACTGGTAGGGATCGTCCAATCGTACCGAAACATTACCGACTCAACGTCTTCAATACGTTGCACAATCTTTCTCATCCAGATGTTCGTGCACCCATCAAGCTGATAGCAGGACGATTTCGCTGGCCTGGCATGAATAAAGACGTGAGGGAGTGGGCACGCTCCTGTGAAAGCTGCCAGAAATCTAAGGTAATCAGACACAACAAATGTCACTTAGGCTCTTTCAGAACTCCTGATGCTCGTTTCGACCATGTTCATCTAGATTTGGTAGGACCCTTACCCAATTCAAACGGATACTCATATCTTTTAACATGCGTAGACAGTTTCACTCGATGGCCAGAAGCAGTACCTATTAAGGACATTACTGCTGAAACAATGACTCGCGCTTTCGTCGGACGATGGGTAGCAAATTTTGACTGCCCTTCAACGATCACTACAGACCGTGGACGCCAGTTCGAATTTGGACTTTTCCGTTGTCTGACCTCACTATTAGGAATCACTCGCTTCCGAACGACCGCCTACCACCCACAAGCAAACGGGTTGGTAGAACGTTTTCATCGACAACTAAAAGCTTCTCTATCAGCTGCAAACGTTTCACAGTGGACAGACGCTCTTCCACTCATCTTGCTAGGTATCCGCAATGCAGTAAAAGCTGACATTGAATGCACTGCATCTCAACCCATTTATGGAACGACACTCCGGCTTACAGGAGAATTCGTAGATCACTCGGCTTCCTCATTGAACATGGATCTAAACTCTTACACGGGCAGGCTTACAAACGCAATGCGTTCAGTTAAACCTGCTCACACTCGACCTCAATCAACTGATGTTTTCGTTCAACCTGAATTACGACATAGTACACACGTCTTCGTTCGTCGAGACTCACATCGACGACCTCTCGAATCAGCATACGAAGGACCCTTCAAAGTTCTTCAGCGTGAACTTAAGTACTATATAGTTGATAAGATTGGCACGAACGATAGCATCAGTATCGATAGTCTCAAAGCAGCCTACTTAGAGGGAAATCCTGTCTACGTCGATTTTCCTTCGGTACAATCGAACGACACGGCTCCTACACTTGTAGTACCCTATTCGACAGCCGGCACGTGCGTTGATACTCCATCAGCGTCTGAAAATAAACTTAGGACAACGTGTTCTGGAAGAGGAGTAAGATTTCTAGAACATTTGAACGACTATTGCACGTAGGACACAAAGTTTATCCCGATCTTCCCTTGCATTTTATACTATAAAAAAATTGAATATGCTCATACTTATATATCTATTCAAAAAAACAATTTTTTTACTTACAAGCGTATGTATATTTTTATTAAAAAAACAAACAAAAAACAATTTTTTCAATCGCTTTTACGCTGTCGCAGGCGTATTAGTTTATTTACCTTTTTTCCGCTCACCTTGTGTCTTTACGCAAATGTGAGTGTATTTCAACACGCACTCACACGTTCTATTTTTTTCTTTTCCGGGACGGCTGGAAAAGAACGATGAAGTTTATAAAGAGCCGGGATTGGGATGGTACTTTGTTTCATGATTACTATACTGTATTTCATGGTTCGTTATGGTAAATAAAAGCGACCAGACGCTGCTAAACATAACAAGCTATCAAAAGAGTGTTAACCAGCGACAAACTCGTTGGGTTTCAACTTCTGGCTGGCTACGTCGTAGGGGCATCACTACCTCACTAGGGGGGGAGTGATCTGTAACTGTAAACAATTCCCCAAAATCAATAGCTCTGTAAGTGTTCGACATTGAATGCTGACGTGGCTCGCTGGTGGATGTGCTCCAGGGTGTCCTTATCCTTTTGGAGGGAGGGAGGAAATACTATGTTTCCGTACTCTGAATGGGGACGAATAAAACTGTTGAGGATTATGTGGAAGGTTCTCCCTTCAAACTGGCCACAAATGAGCTTCAATGTTACCAGTGCAAGGTTTGCTTGAAAGGCATTTTTGTCACAGTTAGCGTAAGACTTCAAATCATAGGGTAACAGCACTCCTATTTTTTCTCCAAGTAGGGATACTTCTAGAGAGTAGTCATCTAAGTTGTAGCTGTAGTCTGCAACATGTTTCAGATGGACTACTTTACACTTTGAAGTGTTGGAAGTAAGTCCGTTATCGTCTGTCCAAGTTTAAAGTCGAGTCAGATCCTCCCGAAGTGCCAGTATATCCTCTTGGTTGCGCATCTCTCTCCAAAGTTTCACATCATCAACAAAAAGCAGTGAGTAAGAAGGCTGTTTATATAAATCAAGAAGAGAAGAGGTCCTAGTACTGAACCCTGAAGGACCCCACTAGAACATTCCATAACCTGAGAGAACGTGAAATCAACCCTGACGTTAAAATGAAGTGAACCATTCAATTAGAGGTGGTTTGATACCCAATCGCTTGAGCTTATTGATAAGACATATATGGTTGGCCCTATCAGAAGCATTTGAGATGTCATCGTAGATGACGTCAACCTTCCCCTTGAGATCAAGGAGGGTTGCCCATCTGTCCACCGCAGTCAGCAGGTTGCCTACACAAGAATGACCCTTCCTGAAACTATGCCGTCTAAGGATAATAAATAATCGTGTATACCGTCACATATCAGGGACTCCATAATTTTTGAACGTATAAAGAGAAGGGCCACCGGTCAGTAGCTCGAAGGTTCGCTGTGTCTATCTCCATCGAAAATTGGTGTGATGTGAGTCAGTGTGTGCGATAAGAAATCCCAATGAGCATCCACTTCAAGTTGAGGGTGAACATCTCAACCCAACTGTTACAGATAGTCGTGTAAAGCTGACACATTCAACCGTTTGAAATTCCAGTGGCTGTTGGTGGTGGGATATCTTAGCTCAGTTTTGATGACAAAACTTAAGGCTATGACGACGTGATCGCTTCTCCCCAGGAGAGCCAGAATTGATAGATTGTCAACTAGGAACTCTTCATTTGTATTTGAAATCCCCTAAAATCAGAATATGAGTGAATCCGAGACGAGTAGAGTTGGATAATCGTTCCAGCTGCTCCACCCCCCCATTCCTGTTTGTCTGTCGTTGCGAAACAAAGATATCTCGGGTATTGCTGGCTCCTGATCCATTAACTGAGAAGATACCCACGTTTGAGATATTCCTGTCAGATGAGCATTATTAGCGTTGCTAAGTCCAAGTAGCTCATCCATTTTATTTGGTAAACTCCCGGCGTTCATGTATAAGCAGTTTGTGCTTTCAATTTGAAATCCTTGAGCTTCTCCTTCCTATTTGTCTGTATGGGACTTATGTGAATGGACAGGTAGCCTACCTATACAAGTTTTTCCGAGTTGGTGCTCCCTGTCATTTACACGTTTTTTTATGATCAAGGCAGTCCACAAGTGAAATTGTCAGCTCCAATTTGCCTTTGCGCTTGATCCTGGCGTCGTGTGGCCTATCCGGATGCATGTGGATTCCAGCTTGCAACCGAAGTCTGTTGGCACAAAATGCTTCCAGAGTTGCAGAAGCCACATGGTGGTATGGGAAAGTTATCTTCAATAGCCGGGGTCTAGAATCTCCGTCCATCTTGGCTAGTCTCGTCACATGTTTAGTCAGTATGTTTTTGAGCTTCAAGGATTGCCTGATGAATTTCCATTCCCTAATATCAAAGTTTGCTTGGCCAGGGTCCGTATTTTACGGTACACCTTGCACAATGATATTTCTTCCACGGAAAAACTTCTCGCAAGATTCCTTAGGGATGTTCCGGATGAGATTGTGCTTCCAGTGCAGTATGCAAGGCAGCATTCTTACGTTCCCAAGATACGTTCACTACGTTCACAAGATATAACAGACTGGCTAGTAGGATATCCTTTACGTCGGTGGCACTAGTAAGTGTTACACGAAGTAGCTCCAAGTGATTTTGATGCTAAGTGTCCCTTCCTCACGACCAAGACTCGATATTTCGAAAGATAGGTCTAACATCAAATTTTGAAAAGCACAAATATTTACAGGCTTGATCTGGATTTCTAACTTTATTACAGTTAACTAAGAGCTAATTCAGTTCTTCTGCGGTATCCCTGTGAACATGTTTAATCAGGATGTATCTAGTTTTTGCACGCCTTGTGTACAAAAGACTCACTGTTCCTCTATTCTCAGTGGACTATTAGAGGAAGAACAAGAACCAACAAATTGTGGACAGGTATTCGACGCCAAGATACTAACTAAAGTAGCTCTTAGTAATCGTGGGAAGTTCCGAGGCATCACTCTTGTAACAGTTGCAAGCAACGTTTTCAACAATGTGGCGGAATCTAGTGGGGTATCCAGTAGACCCCCGAATCGGAAACCAACAAACTGGCCTACGTTAGGGTAGATCACGTACCGGTCATGTCGTGACATTACAGATCACTGTGCAACATCAACTGAAGGAAACTCACCTCTATGCATCACTTTCCTCGATTATGAAAAAGAATTTGATGGAGCAGGTAAGGGAACCATGAATCATGAAATACCTGGGAACATCACCACCATTCTGAGCTCTTACGAGGGGCTGAACTCTATGTGAAGAGAGAAATAAGGGAACAATGACGAATAATGATAGCTGGTTTTGGAAACAATTTTACACTTAATTCAAGGTCTGGTTCATTTTATGAATCATAAGCGTTCATTTGATGTGTGATTCTAATATTAATGTTGTTTAAACATAACCTTTTGTACTACATTATTCTATAGAATACGTGGTTTGGACGTGACCATACTATCTTAACTCCTTGTGCTTTTTGGTCGTGCCATTTTACATCAATCTGAATCAGGAATGGACAAAGTAGTGTTCCAGCCAACTATTCTCTTTTTGTCGCCTGTCAACGCAACAGGTGATAGAATAGTTTTCGTCTCTCCTCTCCCAAGGCAGATTAGACATACATCGGACTCACTCATCACTAGGCGGCCCATCGTTTCAAGGTCTTAAACTAGATCGAGATGAATTCTCCCGCAGGTTAGTAGGCAGATAGATCAAGGGAGTAGAGGAAATACGAATTATGTAAAGCGGGCAGATCACGAATACGTTCCAAATGAAAATTTTCACTGCTTATAGTCACTCTTGTTAAATGAATATCAAAAGTCCGTAAAGTGGTGGCAGTAGACTTTTATTCCGATCGGGAACAGAACAGTTGGAACCCGCGACTATAATTTTTTAATACACAAACCTTTCGAAATTCAGTATGAGATAACAGGAAATATAACTCTCACACGAAATATTGTTATTAATATATTTCTGCCAGGACAGATACACACCGTTTTTACAGGCATGATCTATAAATTACATTTATTTGCTGACAGCATGCCCCCCAAATAGGGTCGTCAAATAGATAAATCAATAAAAGTGAATAACAGTACATCCGTGCGGATTTCTTGGAGCGTTAATGACCAGGTTTATGTATGCTAGATTTCTGGTCGTGTTAAGTATGCAATATAATTTTTTAAGTTTATAGTTGTTACAAAGTAGATTTGCAGAGCGCCTGGGGTGAACTGTGACCTTGGGAGAGCACCTATGTCGAATTTCCTCCAGACGTCAAAAGTGCCATAGCTTTGCCCTCAGAGCAAGATTCTGAAGAAGAAAAAAGAAAATGAGGAGCAGCAAGGCACTTGGATATGAACTATAAACAATGCTTAGCATTTATTTATTTATTTATTTAAACACATAAATATTGGTACAACGAAGCACCAGATATATATGCGCCTCACAAATCTCATTTGATTTGTGTGAGGGCTGTGATACTGCCCAGGTGCCCAGACTGAAACAGGTGGTTCTCTTAGGGGGCCACACCCGGAGCCTTTGACCTAAAGGTCTAACCCACAAGGCAGTGGAGCATCGTGAGGAGATGCAATCCCATGGTAGCCGGTGATCAATGATTGATTCGTACGCCATTTGTTCCTTCAGGATTCTGGAGCCCATGTGCACCATTGGTTTGGAATCAGGGTTTTCCAACTCTCCTAGGTGGACTCGCCTTGTCCACCAACCCGGTTATAGCACCGGACATTCGCTTTTCGTCCTCTCAATTTCGTAAACGACACCCCGGCCACGAGAAGCAGTGAGTAGGATTTCCCTGACAGAGGCTATATATTCGCTGGCCATGTGAGAGCATTTCGAGAGGGATAGCAGACTCTCCCCACTCTCGGCCGTACCAGGGCATTTGGGGGCTGGTTAAATTCATACTAGCTGTTGTTGCTAGAGTGAAGCGTGATTGGAGCCTTCAGATTAGAGAGTGCAATAATAAAGAACAATGAGTCGTGATATTTAACAAGGTGGATTAGGCTTGAATGACGGAAGGGAAATCAAAGTCAGAATTAGGAAGGCTGTGTTGTGAAAACTTATAACTATATTTTTCATTATCTGTTAAGGTGGATAGTGTCTAGCAGTGGAATCCAGGACACGCGTTTCGTCCTATTTGGGACTCGTCAGCTAGATGTACCTGCATCACAGAGTTGATGTTCTTTCTGGGACTCGAACCCAGTACCTACCGCTTCAAACGCCATCGCGTTATCCACTCGGCCACTGAGTCCTGATAGCCACCCGCTTGTGCAATGGGGTGAAGTTTGAATTCATTTATTATTATTTGTTTGAATCTTCCCATTGATGGTTTAGGACTGCAACTGGTCAGTCTCTAATTGGCTTATGTGCATACTGTGAGTATTGCCTCGATATGGCCTTAATTCACAAGCATGGTAAGCAGAGATGGATAGTGGCTAGCAGTGGAATCCACTGCTTGTGAATTAAGGCTACATCGAGGCAATACGCACAGTATGCACATATGCCAATTAAAGACTGACCAGTTGCAGTCCTAACACATCGATGGGAAGATTCAAACAGACAATACTAAATGAATTTCCTTATCTGTGCTTTTTGTTTTTTTTCATCTGATTCCAGCCACACAGTGCTGGTGTAAAAGTGTGAGTTAGCTTGTTATAGGTCGTCTTAGTATGATAGCTAATCCAGTACAAACCTGGAAACATGAGTCTGAATGGTGAGCGCAGGAGAACAACCTCGATATCAAAGATTGATTAACTTGTTCTCGACTATAAAAATCCTGATACAAACAAAATGTTCTGCCCCACAAACAGGGACGGATTGAAGTCAACGCCCTCACCCCCAATTCTTGCTGATTAGTAACTCCATCCCCCCTCATTTTGTGATGTTAGGTTCATTTAGGCTCATTTTCGGACAAATATGATACCTCGTACGGTTCTCTGTGTTTCACATACTGTTGGAAAACACTATTTCCAAAAGTACCATTTTGCAAGGTTATCAGGTAGTTGCAAATTATGGACTGTGGGTAAGGCATCGATGCAATGCTTTAAATGAATAAGTATGAAGCATAGGTCGCCAAACGAATCATAAGCATAAAGAAGTGTATAATGTAGGATAAATGTTTACCGGAGCGAGCGAAAAAGTGTAGGAATATAATTGTCATAAATAAAGCAATGTGTTATGAAATAAAATTAATAGTCTGTCAGCATAGTGTACAGGAGAGTAAGAAGCTGATGAAGAATAGACAAGAAGGAACTCACATTAACTTGGTGCATATGTTATTTTGTGCAACCCTAGCCGGGTGATGGGTTACAGGCTCCATAGATGCGAGGCCACTGGTAGTAGGTGATCAATTGTGAGGTTCTCTTGACTTTTTAGGGTAGCTGTGAGCGTCCCTGAGAGAATGAGTCTAGTTGAGCAGTATCGATAGGTCCAGTGAGTTGCCTGTCTACTTCAACTAAGAAACTGAGGGAAAAGTATCTAATACAGCCGCAAAGTAGGAAAGTAAGGCAAAGTGAACTTAGAGTTTAATTTGGTCTATACATTTAAAGAGCCTATGATGTCAGAGTGGGACGCAGATGTGTTCCATCGTGCTAGATCAGTGCAAGCGATGGCTTGATAATGAGGTCTTACAATCGTATGCAATTCATCTGCTATGAGTATTTCTGAGGGAAGACTGTTCCATATCAATGCATGGTTGATGAGGAGGAAGTTTTCCCCAGTTTTTAATCTATGTTTCTCAACGTTTAAACGGTGAAGATTCTTTGTCTCGAAGGTCGCATTCAAGTTAGTCTTAGGGAATAACTATATAAATGTGGAATAAGTAAGCCTTTTGAGGATTTTGAAGTAGAGAGTCAAATTGAACCCACTACTTCCTTTCCAAAGGGGTTTTAGTCCTAAGATATGACATAGGGAACGATAGTCAGTGAGTGAGTCGGTTCTAAGTATTTTGCGGGTGAAATCTCGTTGTATTCCTTCCACATTACGTATATCAGATAGGCGTAAGTTGGAAAATAAGAACGAACAGTATTCAAGATAGGTTTTACACACGCTGTAAAAATGATTTTAGATGCATTTTGAAGGCAGTTACAAAGATTAAATTCTAGCAATTTTAGATGCTTTAGTGGAGATATGTTCAGATAAGTTAAGACTGTACTCCTAGGTCAGTTACTGATGTGAGTTTGGGTAGTGCGTTCTTGTTAAGTGTTGGTTATATTTTAAGAAACGTGTCTCCAATACATTTTGAGTTACAGTGTTCTTATGTCCGGTTCTGTTATTTAGTTAAGAATCAATGGGATGTCATCTGCGCCAGGACTTGAATTCGGCCTAAGTGTTTTGATGGCGTCGCATATATTACAAAGATCAAAGCTGATGTTACTTAGATTATTTTTACTGATGCACTTGATGTTAATGTCTTGGGCATAAAATTTATTCACTTAGCAGATCACAAGTATTTTATGAATATAGAAAATAAAGCCCTAGGTAATAAGAACCCAGAATTATCAATACTTCGGCTTTTTAAATCGCGTGCGAAGTCAAATTCTCTTGGCGTGACCAAATTCTTCATAGTTAACGGAAAAATTATTGATGACCCCGATATTATTTGCGAACAATTCAGTCAGCATTTCTCGCAGTGCTATAACACTAGAACTGAAAGCTGTATCAATACATTTCCAATGCTGACGTGCAGACACCTGTCGAAAATTGATTTCGTACCCTCCAACATCAAGCAGGCCATAACTGCCTTGAAAAAGTCCTATGACGGTGGACCTGACGGGATTCCCCCACCATTTGTGAAATATGGTACTAGAGAATTCCCATTATTTTGTTTAAAACTTTTCAACCTATCTATGGAATATGGGGCCTATCCATCTGTATGGAAAACATCTCTTATCACCCCCAGATTCAAAACCGGATCACGCAGTGATATTGTTAACTACAGACCAATTAATTTGACATCCGTGCTGTCAAGAACTATGGAAAAAATCATCCACAAACAGCTATTATCATTTTTGCTTTCGGCTAATCTGATCAGCCCATCCCAACACGGGTTTATGACCAAACGCTCATGCTTCACATCGCACCTGGAATTTTTTGATCAAATTACCCAGAGATGTTGGTCAGTCTGTGATAATTCTGTACTTCGACTTTAGTAAGGCCTTCGACAGCGTCTCACACAAACTTCTTCTTCTAAAACTCTCTTCATATGGAATACAGAATCCCCTTTTATCTTGGCTCAAGCCATTTTTAGAAGAACGTAGCCAAATTGTCCGCTTTGGATCTTGCTACTCCAAACCTGTGAATGTAGCCAGTGGGGTTATACAAGGAAGCGTAATTGGTCCATTACTATTTCTCCTTTTTACCAATGACGTTTGCTCCCTCTTTCAACATGGTAAACCTTTTCTTTTTGCCGATGATCTAAAAGTGGTTTATTCATTCTCATCTCCCACCAAAGAAAGCTATATTTCAACGGTAATCCAAGAAGAAATAAACAAGTTGTACGAATGGACTATTTTGTGGAATTTGCCACTTAATGTTGACAAAAGTGGATTTATTAACATTGGCTGTTGCCTTAACTTAAATCTGGCTATACAAAAACATACACTGAAGCCTCTCAACACTGTTCGTGACTTGGGTTTAAGATATAGCGACAGTTTGAACTTTTCTGAACACATTGCATCTCAAGTATCCAAAGCTAGAAAGCTCATCGGATTCATAATGATTAATTTCAATAATACCAAATCGAGATTATTATTATACAGAAAATGTATCTTACCAATTCTTGAATATGGTATTTTAGTTTACAGTAATTGCAGGCATGATGACCTGATTAAAATTGAAGGTGTTCAAAGAAGGTTCACCAAAGCTGTTTTGGTGTATTCTGACAACAAAGACTATCACCAAAGATGTCAACAACTCAAACTAGAACCTCTCTGGATCAGGCTTATCAAACTAAACCTTATCTTTCTCTACCGGCTTCTTAACGGTATTTCTTACTCTTCGCTATCTACCCCTTCATACTCTATGATACCGTCCCACAATCTACGCAATATGGAAAATATTCTAGCGATTCCGAAAACCCACACAAATTTACGCCAGAATTTTTTCGTTATTCACTACTCAACCATGTGGAATAGACTGCCAATGAACCTCCGATGCAGTGAAACTATAATCCGGTTCCGAAGTCTTCTTGATGATTTTCTTTCCGAAAGTGGATTGTGTCACCTATTGAATATTAACGTGCTTAACAATGATTTATACAAAAAAGGTCCGTCATCTATCTAACTGACTAAAAAGCAAAGTGAAACCTTTGAAACTTTTCATGTCTATTCTATTTCACTTTTATTCATCCTAATATATGAAGTCTGCTTATGTTCGTATTTATAATTATTACTGTTATTAATATCATTATTGGTCTTTCGACATTTTAGATATTCTTTTCATCTCTTCTTGTCCTTCTAAACATATTTTACTCCTAAACATCCAAAGTCTACAATTAAAAACAAAAAACCCTATGTTACACTTAAACAAATAATTTTTTTTTTAAATATTCTCAACATATATATAACATATAGAAATTTATATTTAATTATTCTTCGCAATTAATTATGACTATGATAGCATCATTCTAAATTATTATTATTGCACTAATGTTTATACTAATACCCGGTTTCACTCTGTATACTGTTACATAAATCTACACGTATTTATCCGTAAGGGTTTATTATTGTTGTTATTATTATTATTTTAAAATTATTCGTTCATCTCAAAAGTCTACACCCATTACACTATTATGATCATGGTTGGACCCTTTCACTATGTGTTCATTTCTTTTCTCTCTCCCTTTTTTTCCTTCTAAATAAATATTATTCTTAAGATTACGAAGCTTTGGATTGAGACAATAACTTGAGTTACGTTGAATTCAACTTATCAGATTCATTTTATCTTCACTATTTATATTCGCCTCATACATATTGATTATCTTTTGCACTTAATTGAGACTTTCATAGCATTACCCAAAACTATGTCTGCACAAACAAACACTTATTCTAACGTCATATCTTACCGCAATAATGAGTTATTTACTTATTAATTTATTCTGTTTTATTTTATTTTTATTACTCGTTTTGCTATACATACATAGTTGTTTATTCTTGTTCTGCGTTAAGATATTTATGTATTCCGCGACTCCTTTATTTCTATTTCCTTAGTTTCCTCCTTTCCTTCTTCAAAATCAATTCAAAATTCTTGCTAATTACTCAGAACCTGATTTATTATTACTACTATTACTATTCTATTATTAATATTTTATTTTCCTTTTCCTTCCTTTCTCAAACATGGCATATGTAATGTTAACATTATTGAAAATTGTGTATTATTGCATTTTTGAAGAAACCCGAAATGGTTTCTTCACAGCTTTTATGTACCCATAAGGTGTTTGTGAATAATAATAATAATATGACAGTTTGGTCATAGTACGTCACCCCATCGTACAGTCTGAAGCAAATACAGTGATCTGCCTTTTCGTACGCGCTTTTCAAGGAGACGACACAAGTATGGGGATTCAGATGCGGTAGTGAATGCAGTATATTCCCCTGCCTGTTTATGTATTTTATGCTGACTTTTCACGAAGACCCCCCCCAGACCCGAGGTTAGTCCTGTCAAAAAGGCCTTAACAACGCAAAATGTCGTAACAGACCTCTGCTATAATCTAACTCGTTTTCTCAGTATTCATCATAACAAGAGACTCTCCCAAACTACTCTAAGACTTTTGTGACAAAAAAGGTCTGTCTCTAGATCATGAGGGGCAGATAATCCCGATTGGTGCGGGTACCATAATAATTGTGGTAGGTCTTCTAGAAACTACAGAAAACCTTTCAGTTTCCCAAGTTTCAAACCTTTCGACACGAAAAACTATTCGGGTTACTGCCCAGCCGGCACAAGTTAACGGCAACAGTGGTTGTCGGATGTGACCGTCTGTTGTACATCACTGATATGGTGACGAACGTTCACTATCTTGTCAACACTGGAGCAGAATTTAGAGTTCTTCCTGCGGATCCTAACGACTGGGTGCGCGAAAAGGTATTCAACTTACAAGTAGCAAATGGGAAACCAATTTTGCCACATAGAGTAAACGATCTGTGTATTTTAACGTAGGTTTACATAAACCCGTCCGCTGGATTTTCGTTGTCGCAGGTGTTTCTGTGCCAATCATTGGTATATACCTGCTACAACATTATGATCTACCTATCGACACGGTAAACGGGGGTTGGTAGATGGAAATATTAATTTGTCTGTTTGTGTAGCTTTTTTTCTGGTTATAGTTTATTCATAGTCACTGCACAGGCAATTAATCGACCAAATACACCAACACGTACTCGATAAATACTCCGATCTGTACCAAATGCCACCAAAATCACTGTGTGTAGCCAACAATGTTACACATCACGGCTACAGGACCACCTGTATTCTCGAAGGCGCGCTTACTAGCTCTCTTAAAGCTGAGGTCGGGTAAAAACGGATTCGATCGCTTTGTAGACTTGGGAATTATTCAGCCATCAGACAGCCCATGGATATCTCCCTTGCACATGTTTTTTTCTTTTTTTTCGTTATTCATTTGGCGATACATACACAGTCGTCTATTCATGTTCTGTGTTATTGCATTTTCGACGAAACCCGAAATGGTTTCTTCACAACACTTATGTATTCACAAGGTTTTTGTGAATAGTTATTATATATATATATAATTAATGGTCAGGGCATCCGGCCTTTGAAAAGCAAAGTTTTGGCCATTCTGGATTACCCAGAACTGTTCAAAGTCAGGCAACTACGTACGTTCAACGGCCTAATAAGTTTCTAACGACGGTTCGTACCAAAATGCACGTCCATTATAAGACCTCCAACCGATCAGCTCTGTGGAAAGGCGAACTCCATCAATTCGGACGACATTGCAAGAAAAACACTTTACACAGTTGAAGAACTTATCCCGAAACAACGTCGCTTGCACAACAGAACATCAATGTGTAGACAACGGCTTGCTACCTTTGGTTTTCTTGTCGAGACAGTTGCAAGACACTGAATCGTGGTGTAGCACCTTCTGTGGGAACTCCTAGCTATGTACCGTGCTGAGTGGCACTTTGAATATTCTGTAGAAAGCCGAGAATTCATTCCACTTACCGACCACAAACCTCTCACGTCCATGAGCCTGTCTCCAAACACGCACCTTTCTCAAGAGACTCTACAATTAAACTACATTTCGCAGTTTAACTCATATATGCAACACATTCCTGGGGGGGGGGGAATTTAGTGGCACACTACTCGTCTCGTATAACTTCCTTGAACAGTTTCCAAGGAATCTACCTTCTTAAGCTCACTCATCTTTAAAAAGAAGACACTGATCTTCATCACGAGTTATCCTCGACAGCTCTGAAAACACGGATTAGATGGATGGGAGCAGGTAAGGAAACTTTACTTTGTGACACGTCTACAAGTAGAAATCGTCTAGTCGTGCTGAAACATTGTCGACGTGATGTCTTGAATACGTTGCACGAGCTTCCTCATCCAGGTGTTCGGGCTCATAGCAGAGCGATTTTGCTGTTCTGGTATGAATAAAAACGTGGAGGAGTGGGCACGCTCCTGCCTAAGCTGCCAGAAATCTAAGGTGACTAGATAAAACAAGTGTCCTTCGGGCTCATTCACAACTCCCAACGCTCGCTTCGACCACGTCCATCTGGATTTGGTAGGATCCTTACCAGATTCAAATGGGTACTCTAATGTCTTAACTTGTGCAGACCGTTTCATATAATGGCCAGAAGCAGTACCCATCAAGAATATTACTGCTGAAGCAGTGGACCCCGCCTTCGGTGGGTAGCAAAATTAGGCTGCCCTTGAACTATCTTTGATAATTACAATGATTTGAATTATAGTACAAACAAGGAATTCCAAATATAGTCCAATCTAAGTAGGCAGGACTAGGTAAGCACTAACGAACGTATTGATAATAATATATTCTCAAATAACAGTTTGTTACATGAGGCATGCAGGTTTACAGGCGAGATCAAATTGTTACAGAAGTTACAATTTTCACTGTAGAAAATTACTCAGCTGGGTTGATATTTTATAAGATATGAATGTAAATGGATTTCGTAAGAAACATGTCAATATCACACTTGGCACACTTTATGAAGGTGAGTAAGCTCGAAGAACAGAATCACTTTTAAGAAACTTTGGCGGACTTCCTAAGCATGACTCTTGTCAAACAGTTGGCACGACAAGAATAATAGACAATAAAACGGGAATAGTACTGAAGAGCACCCACAAGTGAAAGTAGTTCTGTAAGGTTTTTTAGAGATGGTGCATTTGTCAGTGGAGTTAGTCATTTCATGCCTGGTCTAAAACCGTTACCGTCAACTAGGTATCGAAGACATTCAAAACCAGATAAACAAAATGAACACCTATCGGGATTCGCCGTAATATTCTTCACAATTAAACAACTCAATAAAGCAATAAGTCTCTGTTCATGAACTATCTTATTAGAATCATGAACAATGAGATCATCTTGATAAACTTCAACACCTTCAAGATCACTGACTACCTTATTCATAACTTCCTGAAATATGGCTAGAGAACAACTTAGACCAAATGAAAGGAAGTTGTATTTGAACAGAACAAGAGGGGTGTTAATTGTTTTCAAAGTAGATGAAAATTATTCTCAAGGGATTTGAAGAAAAAGAATCTTTTAAGTCAACTTTCGAAAACACTTTAGAACCATGAAGTCGATTTGGAATATCTTCAACCCCCATGTCGTAACAATAGAAGTACCCTATGACGAGGACTGAATGGGTTCAATTATATTTTTCGCACACAAATCGTTCAATGTATTGTGTAGTGTTTCTCGAAGACCATAAGGAATTATTCGTCCTTTAAGAAAGGTTTTATAGGCTGAATTTTCATAATTCCACTGCACTTAGCACATGCAGCTATCAAATATTTAGGTAAAGCATAATAATTTTCTTAGGAAACTAGTAAAGACAACTCTACTTTGAGTCTTTTCCAATATTTTAAACCCAGTATTGACAGTGCTGTTTCGCTAACTAAAAATCCACAAGGCATGTATGAAGGATTATCATCTCTTATTAGCAATTCACGGCATCCCTGTATGGACAGTCTGTGTCCATTAGTCCCAAATATTGAGACTTCAGTGGGTCTGACCACATTAGGATCTAAAGATTTCAAGCTCTTGAATAAAACAATGGACTCTATACTACCTGTGTCTACAACGTAAGTTTGATCGACCCTGAGCTTGTATTTCATCATGAGGACTGAGCAAAGTATTAGGAATTTTCATCGACTGGATATCAAGATCATTCATTAGCATACTGAATAAAAAAATTTTATGATACAGGATGCAAAGGGAATTCGAGGTAAAGTTTGTGTCCTACGTGCAATAGTCGTTTAAATGTTCTGAAAATCTTACTCTTCTTCCAGAACGTGTTGTTTTATGTTTATTTTCCGACGTTGACGAAGTATCAAGGTGTGTGTCGACTGTCGTGTGGGGTACTACGAGTGTGGGAGCCGTGTCATTCGAATGTACCGAAGGAAAATCGACGTAGCTAGGGTTTCCTTCTAAGTACGCTGCTTTTAGCCGATCGATACTGATGCTATCGTTCGTGCCGTTCTTATCGACTACATAATACTTAGGTTCACGTTGAAGTTGCCATAGGTATTTGGTTATAAGCTTTAACCAAGTCGATTTTCGAAAAGACAGTTGTACCTTTCAAGGTAGCTGTCAAATCGTGGATGTGGGGCAACGGGTAACGATCGGGAATGGTTTTAGCATTCAGACGCCGATAATCACCATTTGGACGCCAATCATTACTGTCCTTTCTAGGGACCATGCGTTTCCGTCTATTAACCTTCGTGAGCGTGTGTCGATGAGTAGATTATGGTATTGTAACAGGTCTGTACCAATGATTGGCATAGAAACATCTGCAACCACGAAAATCCAGTGAATGGGTTTGCGTAAACCCACGTTAAGGTCAATGTACCTTTTACCATATGTGGCGATCGGTTTTCCATTCGCCGCCTGTAAGCTTAAAACAGACTCGTGAAGTCTGTCGTTGGAATTCGCTGGAAGAACGCTAACTTCTGTACCGGTGTCGACGAGGTAGCGAACTTTCGTTGAATGAATTTCCAACTGTTCCATCACAGGCTCCATAGCGACGCAATGTGATGGAGTATTTGAATTATTGTATGAACTAAGAGTTCCCGAAATAGCGGGATCCAAGTGGACAGGACTAGGTGAGCACTAACAAACGATTTGTATTTGGAGTTTGAAATCAAGTATTCATCAAGTACAAAGGATTCATTATTTCATACAAACACCACACTACACACCGTGAACGACAGCTTGAATCTGGGCTTTTCTGTTGTTTGACCACACTATTAGTAATAATACGATTCCGAACGACCGCCTACTACTCACAGTCAAACAGGTCGGTAGAACGCTTTCACCGACAGCTGAGAGCTTCACACTCAGCTGAAAACTTTCCACAGTGGATTGAAGCTATTTCACTCGTTTTACTTTGTTTCAACACTGCAGTGAAGCTGACACTGGATACACTTCAGCACAACTCATTAACGGGACGACACTGTGACTTCCAGTATAATTCATGGATCCTTCATTCTCTTCAATGATTATGTGCCTAAGCTCTTACACGAGCAAGCTTACGGACGCCATGAGTTCAATCAAGCCCGTTTCCTCTCGACTTCAGTCAACTGATGTTTTCGTTCAACCTGCATACAACATAGTTCACACGTTTTTGTACGTTGCGACTTATCACAACGACTTCTTGAAATGGTATACGAATGACTTTTCAAAGTCCTTCATCGTAAACTTAGGTATTGTGTCATTGCTAAAAACGGGACGAACGATGACGTCAGAGTTGACAGTCTTTAAGCTGCGTATTTAGAAGGGAACCCTGATAATACTTATTTTTCTCCCGTACACTCAAACGACACAATACCCCACCCGATAATCAATAATCAGGAAGAAACTCCGGTGACATCTGACAACAGGCCTAGACAACAGGTTGTGAAAGAAGGGTAGGGTTATTGGGACACTTTAAAGATCACCATGAGTAGGACACAGCATAACATTTTGTTTCATCTCGTTTGTTTGTATTGTTATGTCAAAAAACCAAAGGGAAACTGTGATATTTAGGAGTATTTTAATTATAGTACGAAATAGAAGTCCCAGAAATAACGCAGTTTAATCAAGAAGTACTAGATGAGCACGGACGAATGTATTGTATTTGGAATTTGAAACCAAGCGGTCATTAAGTAAAAAGAAATCATTGGTTCATATAAACACTACAGAAACATTATTTTTTCTCAAAAAAATCCGAAAAAGTCATTTTGAAAAAATTGTTTTTACTCCATCTCATGTTACCAATATGCTTCTATACAAGTTTGCCTTCCTACTTCCCCCCGTTTTGTGTCCTTACTCACGCACTAGCTCATTTCGACGTGCACGAACAATTCCCTTATTTTCTAGGACAAGCGGCAAAGATGAAATACACACGAAGAATACGATGAATAGACGTTTTCACTGTACATTCTTTTACTGCTATACTGTACTACATGGCCCCTTATATTAACAAAAGATGACCAGATTCTGCTGAATATAGCATGTTTTCAGAGGAGTGTTTACCAACTACAAGCTAGTTGGGTTTAAACTTCTGACTGACCACGTCTTAGGGTTATCACTACCCGACGGTGAGGGGGGTAGTGAGCTGTAGCGATAAATGAATCCCAAAAACAAGTAGTTCTGTAGGTTTTCGACGTTCATAATGACCTCAGTGGATTTACTTAGCACATCTAGCTGAGGGCGCTTGGTCGTGCATCCTCAATAGATCACGAGTGGGTACACTGTGCTGAGCATCCTTGGCCATCTTAGACAAAACACTTCTCGGAATATCGATAGCCTTCCAAATGTATCTTCGAACCTCTTCATTTCTGACTTCTGATTTGACTAAGTGGGTGTTATTATTTCTATTGTTTCTAACGACTTTATTCTATATTACATTTTTGGCACAATATAGAACTCTCAACAAAAAGTATTTTAACACGTTTTCTATTCTCAGTTCTTAATCAATCCTGACGATAAATATTGGGTGGTCGCTGATTATATGTTAGGAGTTCGGGAATCGACATCTGGATTATGTTTATTGTCTTCAATGCATACTGTCAACCACCACGATATCTCAGATTGTACATTTTGTAACTTGTATGGCGAAAGGTAGCAAGCTCATCATAAGTACGCCTGAGTAGTTTATGAGACTAAGGGAAATAAAAATGTATTGAGACAAACAAAAACAAGCAATTTGTTCAAATATCTAGATGGCAGGGACAGTCAACTCAGATATTCGAGCAGGCCGCTAGTTACGTGTAAATGCGTTGTCGAAATCCAAATACATGTAACATCTTTAACTCCACCGACCCTACATGAAACTCAATCAGTAGTTCCTTGGTTTGAAAAATAACGTTTTATGTGAGCCTGTTGGTCAGACTGCAAGAAGCCCCAACACTTGCGGCTTCGTTCGCAGATTTCCTGGCTGATAAAGAATTTTTTAATGAAGGAAAATTTGGGAGTACAAAGCCTTTATCGAACAATCAAAGGATGAAAGTCTCAAAAACGATGGTAATGTTACTCAATAATTGCCATACTACTGAAACACTAGTGAAAATTTAAAACTATTCGACAAACATGGTGAATTTGAGGTAGAAGTAATTACTTACAGCACTCTGGTGCCGAAATCCGAAACTTCGCATATCGAAATGTCCGGCTTATGAGGATGTGCAAATCAAGAAGAAAAGCGAGAACAAATGTAACGTTTGTCATCATTCAAAGTATCTGCATCTTTTTTAAATCTGGTCTACTCTACAAGGACGTAATGGTGAGCGGGTTTCGAATTCCTCACCAATGAGGTGTTGTGTTTGCAGTTTGGAGTTCCAAAATCCATCCAATTCTCTGATTTTTTGTGGCAACTGCAATACAATTGTACATCAGGGATGTTATGGTGTACAAAAACTAACTGGTGTTAATAACTGGTTTTGTAGGAAATGCGAGTCGCAAGTTCGCATGAGCAAAATCGTAAGACACAGTTATATGTAAACTTATTAATAGCGCTGTGATTTGTGCCCAATTAAGGATGGTGCATTTAAACGCAGCAATGGCGTTCGGTGTGGTAAGATTGGGCTTCATTCAGGATGTATTCCAAGATAGGTTGGGCCCATATCGTCTGCGCAATATATATACCTGAAGTATTTTTCACTGATCTTAGCACCATGGAGCTTATATCAGTTGAAAACGTAATGCCTGATAGGCTTGGTCGAGTAAGTAACATTACAAGCGTTTATACATTGACCGAATTTTCAGTTTCCTTGTGGAATCAAACCTGCTTAGCTGTTTAATCATATTAATAAAAAAACGAACTTGCAAAGTTCGTAAAATGTTCGCTTCTGTGGTGATAAACATGGGTTGTTTGTCATGTGGGAATTCAGTGTACAATTTTTTCGTATGTAGTATCATATACTAGTTGTTAATTAGTGAGTCTTATTGGAAATTCAGATCTGAATCACCCAAAGTATTTCTTAATACGACGATCCATAAGTAATTAATTTTTTCTTTAAATTCATTGAAATCCAAGCTTGAGATGTAATAACTGTCACATCACTTGTAGTCAACAAAAAGAATAGTAGCGGAAACTAAGAAAACTGAATTAACCCAGTATTTATATACGGCAAAAGTCCAACATAATGACGACCTTGATTAAACTAATCGGAATTAGGGCTGTCCCTTTATATCTATATTTATGTGATCAAGTGTTGGCATGCATATTTGTTACCATTTAGTTACTAATAATCTAACCCCACTTTCTATCCGAAAAATGTTATGTACTCGCTATGAAAAGAAATTAGCGTATTCATTCCATCTATTTTCAGCAACAGTAAGTATGAATGGATTGCGAGCCAAAGTTTCTGAGGGTTTGTGTTGCTATTCGGTTATTCAAACTTTAAAGTAAAACATAATCTGGTAAACTGTTGTTCCAATGTCTTCCCAACAGTCAATTCTAACAAAATTAGCCATTTGGTATGTTCATAAATAAAGAATTGCATTGTTTTGTTCCTTAAGACATAACATGTATTGTTTCAGGTAAAATTAGAGTATATTTATCAGAATAATGAAGATAGCTTCAAGATAGGGAATACTGTAGACCGGGGACGAAATTTGTTGAATTAACAGATCAACACAACTAGTTTGTAATAACTAGCCAAAATTTCTTGCACTTCAGAATTCTTAAAGTCAAAGATTTTAATTGTACGTTAATCATAAAATCGTCCAGAGTAAGGTAGTACTATTAAGATCTCTGAATGTTTATACTTTAACGAAATGAATATGTAGCCGATGATTTGTCATATCGCAACCACCACAATCGTTTCGGATTCACTTTCTTAAACTAGTTTCTCTGCTCGAAACCTTGAGTGTTATCTCAATTTTGCCATTCTTTTCAACTGTTTATGGGTTTATAACCAACCACACTACTATCACGGACAATATAAATCTCATTGGTTATGTTTCCGACAGGATACATTTTAAATAACTACTTAATCTCTATGGATACTGTTCATAGTTGATAATTGTTGTTGAAATTTCCTTCTAACTTTTATATTTTACAGTCGTGTATATTTTGTGAAAGAAATCAACGAAGCTCTCTAGCGAACTATGGAGCTTGTATCCAATGTGCATGGAAAAATTGCCGTTTACACTTTCATGTTTCTTGGTAAGCTTAAATTCTGTTTCTTTTGGGATTTTCGTTATTCCTCTTTTTTGTACTGTCAGTTAGACTATTCTATGGAAGCTACTCGTTAATCCACTTATGTTTTACCAGTTTTGAATGATCACATCCTTTTGGGTACTTTTCTGAAATCTAGTCCTCTTATTTATCAATGACTGTGATAGTTTGAATCTCTCTTAATGCATGCCTATAATGTTACTACATAAAATGTTGGAATAATAGTTTTTTGGTTTGACTTTAAAGCCGTAAACCTCTTAGAGTTCAACTTAATAATAAGAAAGTTGAGAATATCTTTCAGGGACAACTAGAGAAAGAGATAATCAACTGTGAAAATGATAATCACCTCAAGGTAGCTTTGTGTAGTATCCCAAAAGCTGCGAGAGCAGCAGTGATATCTACTAGTAACTTAAACCAAAAGGTTAGGAAAAATCAATGGATTTCGGCTGTTTACTGAACTGATAGTTCCTCGGAAACTCATCCCGTCTGGCTCCAAACACGGTGAGGAGCGGAGGCAGCTTAAACGTAGATTGTTAAAAAGCCTACGTAATGATCATGAGGAATGGTGCGTAGCAGGAGCAGAAAAATGGAAAAGGCAGTAGTGATAGATAACAGTATACAACTTCATACTTATCAAGGTGACAGGTATTAAGAACCTAGGTGTTAGCGAAACTATCTTGGTAAAGGATGAGGATATTATTCACTCTCACTCCAGGAGATTGAACTAATGGACAGATTACATGAGTAACAGGCCTATTATAACAAATTAAGTCTTAGTGTAGCTCTGTGATGTAAGTCCTCCAACTCTCGAGGTTGAAAAGGCTATAAGTAATCTAAAACGATGGAGAGCATCAGGGCTTAATGGTCCAGTTTTAGCAGTTAGGTCAACTAGGATTTTAGCTAGAATCTGGGAACTGGACGTAATCTTATCTGACTGGTCCCAGTCTATAAGAAAAGACAAAAATCCCCTTGCGATAAACACAAAGGAACCAGTTTGGCTAACATCGTGTCTAAAATATTAACCTCAATAATACTTCGATGTTTAACTAGGGTTTGTGAAAAGCAAACCCAAGAAGACCAGTCTGGTTTCAGACTTCGATGTGGATGCATAGACCAAATATTCACCTTTTGGTAGATTCTGGAACATGAACATACTTCTCAACGTCCGACTCCGTTGACCGTGAGGTTCTGTGGCAGTGTCTGTCGTTTAAAGGCGTCCCAAAGAAGTAGATTAACCTTGTACAGGCTCTCTACTCGAATACTGCTGGTCGAGTCAGAGGTAATGGCGAACTGTTATCAGAATTGGTTGCTTCAGGTGGTACTAGGTAAGGATGGGAAATGGATTGATGAGGTATTAAATCTCCACCAACTGAGGTGGTTGGGACGTGTTACGTATTTCCAACTACTGTCTACATCTACGATCGACGTTTTCGGGTGTAGGAGTGGTCGGAAAGGAAGCTAGTGGTGGCCAAAACAAAACATGGGATCAGTTCATGAAGTGACTGATAATTGGACTGAGCAATGTTAACAAGTGTAGCATAGACTATTGTCTGGTCGGAGTCCACGTGATTACCATAACTAATGGTTATGAACTTTGAATGACATTAGTGGAGATTGTTTGGAATGACGCAGATGTATCGGTTGTTTGTCTTCCGCCAGATTCCCGATTCGTCATAACGTTTTTTGTTTTTATATCACTCATTTATATTTTCTTCTCGAATCTTCAATGTTTAATCTTTTGTAATAGCAGTGATTCTGTTACTGCGTTTATTAGTGTGAGATTTGGCCTTACAATTTCATATATGTGTTAATAGTATGTGGTGACTTGAACCAATGTAGAAACGTACCGTGTTCTACTTTGTGATAAGCTGGTTGTCTGACGTTTAAGTTTTAACTATGGTTCTGGGAGTTCATACTTATAATTAAACTTATTTTCCATCTCTAGTTTCATTATTCCCGATGTTCAAAATATATGAACGTATTCTCTAATGAGTTTTGTGTTATGGGGGTTATTGGCTTGATAATAGGACGTATATTTGCTGTTGACTACACAAGGGAACTTTGAAAATGTCATAACTTGTAACTCACTTGATAAGCACTTTTCATGTAGATGAATTGATATTTGTTGAACTGCTTTTCTTCAGGTATGTTTGTCCCAAAATCTTTGGTAACGAAAATGATGAGTATATATACCGTAATGTCATAAACATTTGATTGGTAAATATATCTTAATTGAACACAACCAATCAGATAAAGTCGAAGTATTTCTGTTTGTCAGGTTCGGTCAATAAGAGTTGGGTGATTAGTTTCCACTGTTTCTTCCTCTAATATTAATTTGTATTAATTGTTGCTCTGATTGTTAGAAGGGGCACCAGCCTCGTGACTGGCGAAGAATCTTGACTTTCACTATGAGGCGTAATAATTGTTCTAAATGAAAGTCGTTCAACCCCCAGGGCCCCCAAATGCCCTGGTACAGCCGAGAGTGGGGAGGGCCCGCCCTCTCGAAATAGTATCACATACTATGAAGCTGGAATTTTTATGAGTAAGGCTATAAATCAGCAGTTTGAACATTCAAGTCTCCGCTGTTATGTTATTACTTAAAACTGTTTTCCACCTATCTCTAGTATTTGAATAATTCATAATAAGTACGGCTTAATCTCAATAATAGGAACCTGTAATTAATGAATAGGTATCCCTGTATTATATCCCGACCGTTGCTGCTACCTTGACGTGGTGGTCGGGCTTGCCTATCGTGATGATCCAATCGAGCTATGCTGGCTGGAACAATCGTTCCTCAAGGTCCTACCATGCCAGACAGGTCGGTTGAAGAGCGGTGAGACTAAAAGCAGCAATCCCAAGGTCCGAAGGCGAAGTCGTACTGCTGACTGTACAGAGGTGTGAAAGCAGTAAGGTGTTTCCTTCAGACAACCAGCATGACAGCGATGCTGCCTTCCCACAAGGAGGGGTGGGGTTAGAAAAGGTCGACCCTAAAAATGCACACCTCGCCTTATCCCACGGATTTCCGTCTCCGGCGGTAAGGTTTTTTTTGAAGAACGGAGCTAACACGTCAAAAACCCCCCACAAAAAGGCCGTGCGTGACCGGCCTCAAGCAGATGTCCCTTGGGCACTGCGGTCACGCTCCCAGGTCGTTAAGACCAACACTAATCCAACTTCTTTTTCAGGTCCCTCAAGAAATACCCTTCCACGGTGTGGGCAGCCGGGAAGTGATACTAGCCCTCATACCCTTAACTGCACACAAGACCAAGTTGGTCGCTTTCAAATCCTTCCTACACCTAATAACTCTGTTATCTCCTCGACTAACCCTTCCCATGTCCTTTTATCGCGTCGCACCGCTAGGGCAAACGATTCGAGTACACAGAACGTTATTCCTGGTCTCTTGAAACCACGCTCTAAACTACATATAGGAACTTTTAATGTCCGAACATTGTGCCAAATAGGACAACAGGCTTCCTTAGCTAGAACTCTAGAATCTTACACCATCGATGTGTGCTGCGTCTCCGAAACGCGCATACAAGATCCGAGTAGTGTCATTCATTTGACCGCACCTAATCAAAATAAAGTTTCATCTCGATACACGCTCCGTGTATCTGGAAGCCCTGACGCTGCTTCCCGTGGCCTCGCTGGAGTAGGTATAGCATTAAGTCCTAGGGCAGAACTAGCTCTTTTAGACTGGATCCCAGTAGACAGTCGTCTATGCGCTGTTCGACTAAACGGATCAGTAAGGACTCGGAAAGATAGGGAAATTCGTCGTTGCCTCTTCGTCGTCTCTGCCTACTCTCCCACTGACTGCAGCTCAGACGATATAAAAGATGAGTTCTACAGGAAACTTTCTGACCTTCTCCGAGAAGCTAGGCGTTCTGATGTAGTAATAGTAGCAGGTGACTTTAATGCTCAAGTAGGTAAACTAAGTGAAAGGGAAGGACACCTGGGTGGATCTTATGGTGTCATGGCGAAAAGAACAGATAATGGCGACCGTCTGTTGCAGCTATGCTCAGATAACCGCCTATTTCTTGCAAATACTAACTTTAAGCATAAGGAAAAACATCTTTTGACCTGGCGACCCCCGAATTCGTCCCAACGTTGGACCCAATTAGATCACATCGCTATCAGCCACCGATGGAGGGGCTCGATAGAAGACTGTCGCTCATTCTGGGGCACATGCTTAGATTCAGATCATGCTCTAGTGCGAGCACGTATCTATCTGCGTCTTACTGGACGTAGGAAAGACACTGCAGGGAAACCTCTAAGGGTTCTACTTAATGGTAGGCAAGCTAAGAATATATTTCAGGAACAACTAGAAAAACAGTTAGGCAGCCATGTAAGTTGTGTCCACCCCGAGGCAGCGTGGAATGACATCCGAAAAGCTGTGGAATCAGCAGTGATATCCGCTAATAAGGTAAACCATAACGTTAGGGAGAAACAATGGATCTCGGCAGCATCTACCGCACTGATAGATGCTCGTAAACTCATCCCACCTGGCTCTGAGCATAACGAAGAGCGGAGTCAACTTAAGCGCAGGCTTATAAGAAGTCTACGTAATGATCGTGAACAGTGGTGGGTAGCGAAAGCAAGAGAGATGGAAAAGGCAGCGGCAATAGGTAACAGTAGGCAGCTATTCAGACTCGTTAAAGAAACCGGTATTAGGAACCCGAATATCAGTGAAACCATCTCAGATAAAGATGGGCATATAATTCATTCTCAATCCAGGAGGTTGGATCGATGGGCAGAACACTTTAGGGATCAGTTCAACTGGCCTTCAGCCACACTTCAATTACCCACGATCCCCAGTCGTCCTGAATGGCAAATTGATGTAAGTCCTCCAACCCTCTGTGAGGTTGAAAAAGCTATAGGAAATCTGAAGCGAGGGAGAGCAGCAGGCCCTGACAGGTTGACCCCTGAGATTTTTAAGGATGGTGGTCCAGTACTAGCAGTGAGATTGACTGAGGTCTTAGGTAGAATCTGGGAACTGGACGTAATTCCATCTGACTGGTCCCAATCACTGATTGTGCCAGTTTATAAGAAAGGACAAAAGTCCTCTTGTGACAATCACAGAGGGATCAGTTTGACTAATATAGTGTCTAAAATATTAGCTTCAATAATACTAGGTCGCCTAACCAAAGCTCGTGAAGAGCAGACTAGAGAAAACCAAGCTGGTTTTCGACCTGGACGTGGTTGCATAGACCAGATATTCACCCTACGTCAGGTCCTAGAACATAGACACAAATTCAGACGTCCCACAATAGTAGTATTTCTTGACCTTAAGGCGGCATTTGACTCTGTTGATCGTGAGGTTCTATGGCACTGTTTGTCACTGAAAGGAGTACCAAAGAAGTACATTAACCTCATAAAGGCTCTCTACTCGAGCACAACTGGTCGAGTTAGAGCCTATGGCGAACTGTCATCAGAACTGATTACCACAAGTGGCGTTCGTCAGGGCTGTCCACTCTCCCCATTCTTGTTTAACTTTGTCATTGACTTACTTTTAGAGATAGCACTTTCATCAGCTAAACCTCCAGGAGTTGAACTTTTACCAGGAGACTCACTTGTCGACTTAGAATACGCCGACGACATAGTTTTACTCGGTGAAGACGCTGACAACATGCAGAGTCTTCTGACCACTATAAGCAACTATGCAGGCATGTTCGGAATGCGATTCTCTCCCTCGAAGTGCAAAATGTTACTTCAGGATTGGGTTGCATCGACACCTGAACTAATGATAGGGAGTGAAGTAGTTGAGCGTGTAGACCACTTCACTTATCTTGGAAGTCTCATCAGCCCTTGTGGTCTGGTATGTGACGAAATCTCAGCACGGATACAGAAGGCTCGTCTAGCTTTCGCCAACTTGCGTCATTTATGGCGTAGGCGAGATATCCGTCTAGCAACCAAAGGACGGGTTTACTGTGCAGCAGTTCGCTCCGTCCTACTCTATGGCAGTGAAACATGGCCAATAAGAGTAGAGGATATTCGTAGGCTACTAGTGTTCGATCATAGGTGTCTTCGAAGCATTGCTCGTATATCCTGGGACCACCGGGTAAGTAATGCAGTTATTAGGAAACGAGTACTAGGTAGGGATGGCAAATCGATTGATGAAGTAGTGAAACTTCATCAGTTGAGATGGCTGGGACATGTGTTACGTATGCCCGACCACCGACTGCCCCGACGTGCAATGTTTCATGGTGTAGGAGTAGGTTGGAAGAAAGCTAGGGGTGGCCAGACCAAAACGTGGCACAAATCAATGAAGTCACTGACAAGTGGACTGGGCCATGTTGGTAGGTGTAGACTACCTGGTTGGGATTCGCGAGATGACAGCAACCGATGGTTAGAGACCTTGAATGACATGGCTCAAAATCGTTTGCAATGGCGAAGATGCATCCACTCTTTGTGTTCTACCAAATTCTAATCTTCTGAATTCCTCATGTCTTTATCTTTTTCTCTTTCCAAATTTATTTCACTGTACTATACTCCTTCAATAATTTCTTGAAACCCCTAATCTTTTGGATTTCTGATTATACTCCTACTTCTTCTACCACTATGGGATTTGAATCGACAACTGCATCTCTGTGCTAATGTGGTATGGCAACTCGAACTGATGTACGTACGTACGAAGTTCTACGTTGTGACTGACTGACTGACTGATCCCTGTATTATAACCTTAAAGAAAGTTTAAAATGCCACTCATTGTGTCAATTAGACATATTAACAAAAAACGTACTTAGGCCTGTTACTTCTCGTGGAGGAGCATAGGCCGCACACCAGCATTCTCCATCCAACCCTGTCCTGGGCAATCCTTCCCATTCCTTTCCAGTTACCATTCATCCTTTTCATATCTGCTTCTATTTCCCGACGTAATGTGTTTTTTGGCCTTCCTCTTTTCCACTTCCCTTTCGGATTCCAAGTTAGGGATTGCCTTGTAATGCACATTGGTGATTTCCTCAATGTATGTCCTATCCACTTCCAACGTCTTTTCCTAATTTCCTTTTCCGCTGGAAGCTAGTTTGTTCTCCCCCATAAAACGCTGTTGCTGATAGTATCCAGCCAGTGAATGTTGAGTATTTTGCGTAAATAACTGTTTATAAATACTTGTACTTTCTTGATGATGGTTGTAGTAGTTCTCCACGTTTCAGCTCCGTACAGTAGAACTGACTGTCTTGACGTTCGCATTGAAGATTCTCACTTTGAAGTTAGTTGACAGTTGTTTTGAGTTCCATATGTTCTTCAATTGTAGAAATGCTGTCCTTGCTTTGCCGATCCTCCCCTTTACATCTGCATCAGATCCTCCTTGTTTATCAATGATGCTGACCAGGTACGTGAATGTTTCCACCTCTTCCAGAGTTTCACCATCAAATATGATTAGCTTGGCGTTCTCCGTGTTGTATTTGAGAATCTTGCTTTTTCCGTTGTGTATGTTGAGGCCTATTGATGCAGAGGCTGCTGCTGCATTAGTTGTCTTCATCTGTATTTGTTCGTGTGTATGGGATAGGAGGTCTGGGTCATCTGCGAAATCCAAGTCGTCTAATTGATTATGATCTGTTCATTGTATTCCGTGCATCCCCTCAGAGTCGAG
>NW_017386028.1:1257920-1259917 GCF_000237925.1 Schistosoma mansoni | reverse complement strand
TCATATCAAGCTAGTAAACATATCTTCGAGCGAGAACTTTGAGAGTTAGTTCGTATGGTATATATGTATAGCCAGTCTACGTGAAAAATGTATACAGATATATAAGAAGTATAACCAACATAGTTAATTAACCAGAAAAAGAAATTATAAAACTCGCCTGGGTTGCTTTCTGAATTCGTTGTATTTGCCAGTGTTAGTTGTATGAGTTTGATTGAAATCCTCAGCCATCGTTTCGGAATACCTAGCTTATGTGTCCAGTATTTTAAAAAAATATTTGACATAACACTTATATATCAAAGGCAAAAGTTCTGGGGAGTTGTATGTGAGGCGGAATGAGGAAAAAAATTATTTTTAAGTAGATGCAGGATCTGATTAGCTACGTGGTTAGATTTATCCTGCAGCCGAAACTGTCAACATCCTTGACTGACTAATCGGATGTGCCCAGCGAACTGTTTTAGTCATTTGTAAAGATTTATCATCTTTACATTTCGATTCCGTAATGGATTTGTCAGTTAAACGATCTAACAACACGTATGGTGGTTCATGATCTAGATAAACCGGCTTTAGCCTATCAATACTTACTGTGTCGATGTTTCCATGTTTTTCTATCACGAAATATTTAGATTTTCTTGAGACGACTTTGAAAGGACCTTCAAATGGAGTACTGAGTGGTGCTTTTATTTTGTCACATCTTATCCAGACGTGCGTGCAATTGCTTAGGTCTTTAGGTATATATACGGCGCGCGATTGTTCACGAGTATTAATCGGCTTAAGTTTAGACATGTGGTCCCGTAGTTGATCTACATAATTTTCTAAATTAAGCTTTTGACTGTTAGTATTAGGGTTAATAAATTCACCTGGTAGTCTCAGAGTTGTTCCGAAAACCAGTTCCGCAGCTGAACACTGTGCGTCAGTTTTGACAGATGTTCGTATTCCCAACATAACTAACGGTAGGAATTCTGTCCACTTATTGGGGTTTGAGTGAGATATAAGGGCGGTTTTTAGCTGACGGTGAAAACGTTCTACCATCCCATTAGCCTGAGGATGATATGCAGTGCAGCGTATCCTATTGGAGCCTAGAAGTTTAGCCAAGTTATTAAATAGTTCGGATTCGAATTGCGCTCCTCTATCCGTCGTTATTGTTATGGGTGTACCAAAAATGGTTACCCAGTTCTGCATGAAAACTTTGGCTACTGTTTCCGCTGTGATGTCCGTTATCGGGATGGCTATAGGGAATCTGGTAAATCGATCTATGCATGTAAAAAGATAATTAAAACCGTTTGAACGTGGTAAAGGACCTACCAAGTCGATATGCACATGGGCAAAACGTGCATCTGGTTGCGAGAAAACACCTATGGGTGAATCTGTGTGACGATTTATCTTTGATTGTTGACATGCTGAACACTCTCTAACCCATTTGTGTACATCCTTCTGTAAATTCGGCCATATATATCTGGCATTGATTAGTTTTGTTGAAGCTTTTGCGCCAGGATGAGACAAAGAATGAAAGTTATTATATATCAACTTTTGCATACCTTTGGGAACGAAAGGTCGCGGCATTGCCTTGGTCGTGTCACAGTAGATTAGAATACCATTGACAGGTGATGGGAACTGTTTTAAATTAAGACTTGGATTGTTTGTTTTAAGCAGGTTTTGTAATTCTAGATCCTGCTCTTGTTCGTTTCTCAACGTCTCGAAGTTTACTGTAGACTGCTGTAGCACGTTTATTTCTAGCCTAGATAAAGCATCTGTCGCCTGATTGTCCTGACCTTTGACATGTCGGATATCGCTTGTGAACTGTGATATATAGTCAAGGTGTCGGACTTCTCGAGGTGGGTATTTATCAGCTCTCGCTTTTAGTGCATTCGTTAGTGGTTTGTGATCCGTAAAGACTATAAATTCCCTGCCTTCTAACATGTGTCGGAAGTGTTTAATGGTTAGGTAGATTGCAAGAAGTTCTCGCCCGAAGGTAGAATACCTTGTCTCTGCTGGAGCGA
>NW_017386028.1:1251636-1257720 GCF_000237925.1 Schistosoma mansoni | reverse complement strand
ACAGTTCGTATTCACTTCAATACAATGCAGGTTAGATCAATCTAGTCCAGCTTTGGATTTATTTTACTACAATATAATTAATTATTGGTTATTCTATTGCTAGTGTTATTTCTATTATGATATAATTCCTGGCTACTTTAAGTGCCAGTATCAATATAAATTCAATTCAATTACATAGAGGTTTATTTCTGGTGTTATTACAATACTAATATTATTCCAGTCCAGTTGTGTCCATTCAATCCAATTACACTTTGATCGTTAATTACTACTGTACACCTCAGTGAATGCAATTACTGAAATATATATTCAGGAACACTTGTATTCTAGTTCCTACGTATACATTTATCCTTGGTCATCGATGATAAACATAACGAATATAACCAACTCAATTTTACCAAACGTGACTCCATATTTTAGACAGACAAACAGAGGAACGAAATAAATGATAGACACACATACGCATTTATACACTCATAAAAACAAACGAGGTAACCAATGTATAATTGACAATAGCAAATACAAGTGTACATAATGATGCCACAGGATCAGAATAATTTGTCTGTCAAGAACTCAGAATAAATCATGTAGATGTGTAACAGTATATGAGCTGCTGCGTCAGTTGTATCAATTAGGAATGTAAATACATTGACTGAATTTCCGTTCTAACCATTGAAAACGTAAGTGTCCAAGAGTATCCTGAAATCATCATAATCCCGATAAGATCATGTGATTACTGTTTACAACTTTCCGATCACGTATAAATATGAACTGCAATGTGAAGTAACTGGACTTACTTGACAGAAGACTACTAGCATTCAGGGAAATTAGTCACTTTATAAGCTTATGTTGTCAAATAAATACTCCAAATTAGAATGATTGTTAGAATCAGTGTTTAACATTTGGTCCCAACCTTACTAGTTTCAAAAGGTTAAAATACCTGAAAGTATGTTGTCCTTCTTCCATGCTGTTTGGCATTTCATCTTGGGCATGACATTATTCACACACGTTTCCTGACAAGTCAACTTAGTTATTTCACCAACTTACATGTGTACATAAAAAACACTCTCATATTAAGATCAATATCGTGTTCTTCCTTGACAACGACTGACTATGGTGATGATGAGCTGATCGAGTAAAATTAGTCGGAAAATAATTTGCTGCCAAGGAGGTTTGTCATGATCTCATTAAAAGGTATGGGTTACTTTCGCTTTATATAAATCGCTTTGTAAATTTTACTATACACTTGTGATTTTTTACATAACGGTTACTAATTTTCTCATCATTACAAAATATGAAAATCAATTGAGCTCTATTCTACAGATTATGAAATTTTGGTTAACTGGTGTAAAAGCTCACCATTCCTAGTACTTGCCCTGGTAATACTATGTGGATTAATGAGATTTGTTTTACAATCTATATCTAATATTGACATACCTTCGAGCTGTTTAAGGAGGTAATTCTTAAGCGAGTTAGTTTTACGAGCTGATTAAGTTTAAATGAGTTCATTCGTAGTCCCGAATTACGAAGTGTTTCGGCAACTGGTCTGTCACAAATAAGCGATATCTTGATCTAACGCACATGGTTTCTGACAATAGTTTCTTTTGAAAGACTCAAAGCAACGGTAGACTGGAATTGCGACCTTCTAGAGCAACAAGATGGGAGAATTGATATCTTCCACGGTTATTGAAAAACTTGCTTTAAATAATTATTATGCTACCAATAAGTCTTCGCAACAACACTTTAGCTTAACAGATTTATGCAATTCCATCTACTTAGCACAAGAAATATCGAAGTTTGTTTCAGACTTATTCATTATCTAAAAACATTTCCATATGTGTTTCATCCAGCTGTTGACTAAACATCGTCAGGATTATAATTAACTGTCTAAGTAAATGATCATCTCTCCCGGCAAACAACGACTAATACAGTCTACTATGCAACAACCACGTACAACTGATAGATACTCAAAATGTGGAATATGCTGCATGATTTCCATTACTAAATAGAAACCTCAGATTCAGTCTTGTATATGGATTCAAAGGGTAAATAAAGTTCAAAAAATTACTCTGTTTTCTTTATCTTCTTATTTTATTCTAAAGAATTTACCATAGGATTGAATAAAGTACAGTGGTTCGAAAACCGTATAATAAAATATACTCTGAAAAGATGTCTTGTAAAATACTTGGCGGAAATTTTACGAAGATGGACACGTATAACGCAAACCAGCTTGGTCAATCAAAACACACTGATTTTTTTTTCAATAAATCAAATCTTACTTCTTCAGGCGATGCAGCAAACTCAAAAGCACAAAATCCATGTGGTAAAATAACCTCTTGATGTCTGGCTATGGCAATTGGTGGAAGTGTCATAACTGGGGCTCCACTTCCAAACAATGGATATACATATCTGTAAGATCATAAATAAGTGTGATGAAAAAAATATTCAGCACGGATGAATGCATTAAATGAGTTTATATTCCCTTAAACCACAGAGTTTAAATGCTGAATTCTCATAGTCTGAAACAAAGATGATAAGGTTCACGGGACTAAATTCAACCAACTGTCAGATGATTTCTGAGAATGAGAGTTAGTGTACCTCAGTCTAGGGAGTTATCACTAATGTACGAGGTCTGTGATTAATAACCTCTGTAGGACAAATGTTTGGTCAGTGCCAAGAAACTTAGCTTTAATGTTTATGGTCGATTATTTTCGACCAGGTGATGACAAACAAAGGTGGGGTGAAATGTTGGGCCAATCATTTTGACTTATAGACGTGTCAAAAAGTGTTTAACAGAATTTTATCAGCCCTAAGGAATGAAAAGCATAACGGTGATTACTACTAGGTGATAATTAGTGAATATTATATGTTAAAGTCAGTAAAAGGTTTGTAAAGATTTTTCTATGCTACACTAACGGAAATGGAAATTCCCATCAGAATTTATGAGGTAAGTACAGAGAAACTCCACCTGTAGCTCTTTTAGGGTTACTATCTGTCCAAAGTCCATACAAAGGAGGAAGGTTGGGCAACAGATAAGAATCCCGTATGAAAAAGTCCTTGCTAAAACAACGTTAACCACAAAACACAATTTAAGCTACTTAAACTCTGTCCTCCGAGTTGATACATCTTCATCTAGAAGAATTATGACGCCTAATGATGAAAGCAGAGATTCTTCAGAAGTCACAAGGTCGATGCCCCTTCTAACAACCACAGCAACAATCAATATAGGTACATAGAATGTCTAGACAATGTGGGAGACCAGGATGAACTATCAAAGAGTTTAAGAAATGTAGAGGCACAACTTCACCGTGCTGGGAATCAGTGAAACACATTGAACTCAAACTAGATAGAAAAGGTGAGAGTCGGGAGTGATGCTGCTGTACTCCAGTCACGAAGAGGAAAGTGCTCCACACACTCAGGAAGTTGATCTGATGTTGTCCGAAAAAGCACGTAAAGCATTAGTAGGATTGGAATCCCATGGATCCAGAATCATCAAAGCATCATTCAAAACAAAGAAGGAGAGATATAAGAACTATCGTCTAAATTAGAGCGAATAGTTTCACAGTATTTGAGCGCCGAGTTGATGTAAGACATTAAATAGGAATAATATATTTGTAAAATCTCAGCGAATGAATTTTAATTAAATCCAACGTTTCGCCTGGCAATCTGGTCCAAGCTTTTTCAAGGAATTATAATCAAACATCAAAATTATCGAATATAAATAGGAGAGAGTCGCAATGAATTTTATCCAATGCTATGCACCGAAGAATGATGCCAACGACGACGATAAATATCAGTTATACGAGAGGCTACAATCAATAATGGGGAATTACTCAGGAAACGAACTGACAATCCTGATGAGGAACGAAGACGAAAAAGTCGGAGTGGACAACACTGCGTATGAAGATAACATAGGACGGCATGGAATACGAGAAAGAAACGAGAATGGTGACAGATTTGCAAAACCATGTGTATTCAAGAAAATGAATATAGGCGGCACAATATTCTCTCACAAACAAATACAAAAGGCTACATATACAGAGAACCAAATAGGTCATATATCTATCAATAAAAGATTCAGAAGGTCAATGAAAGACGTGAAAACCAGGAGAGCAGCTGACATAGCTTCACATCACCACATGGTAGTTGCCAAAATGAAACTAAAGCTAAATAAGCAATGCCCAACTCGACAAACAACGTTACAAAGATTCAATATAGCCTTCATTCCACATACTGACAAACTCAACGAATTCAACATAACTCTCAACAACAGGTTACAGGCCTTACAAGATCTACTCAAGGAAGAACAAATTACTATGGAGGACAACTGGAGAGGTACTAAAAAAGCAATAACTTCAACTTGCCTAGAGATGCTGGGCCGCAACAAGCAGCATCATAAGGAATGCATTTCTATGGAAACCCTGCACAAGATTCGAGAAAGGAAGAACAAGAAGACAGCAATTAACAACAGTTGGACAGAAACAGAGAACGTCAAAGCACCAGCTGAATACACTGAAGCAAACAAGCAAGTGAAATGGAATATTAGTACCGACAAGCAGAAATATGTGTAAGATCTAGCAACGACAGTGGAGAAAGCTGGAAAAGAAGGATGTATGAAGCAAGTATATGGCACGGCCAAGAAACCAGTAGGGAAATATAGTAAACCAGAGGGACCAGTCAAGGACAAAAAAGGCAAGGCGATTACTGAAATTCAAGGACAGAGGAACAGATGGGTGGTAGGAACACCTTCAGGAACTCTTGAATAGACCAGCTCAGTTGAATCCACCGTACATCCAGGCAGCACACACAGACCTTCCTCTAGTTGTCAATCCATCAACGATGGAAGAAACCAGGATGGCCATTAGACAAATCAACAGTAGGAAAGCAGTTGGGCCTGACAACATACCAGCTGAAGCACTGAAGTCACATATTGAAGTAACTGCAAGATTCACGTACGTGGTCAGCATCATCGATGAACAAGGAAAATCAGGGGTGTAGACGAAAAGGAAAGGATTGGTCAAGCACAAGCAGCATTTCTACAGTTGGAGAATATATGGAACTCAAAACAACTGTCAACTCACTTCAAAGTGAAAATCTTCAATACGAACGTCAAAACAGTTCTACTGTACACAGCTGAAACTTCCAGAACTACTACAGCCATAATCGAAAACGTATAAGTATTTCGAAACAATTGTCTACGCATGATACTGAATGTCGGCTGACCGAATACCATCAGCAACAGCCTACTCCGCGAGAGAACATATCAGGTTAAGTGATTGGAGATACCTTATAGTATTTATGTTTTTGTCCGGGTAGCAAGAAGATGGATTAAGATTCCACCATGAGGATCATTCGAGAAATGAAGAAAATTTTTGGAGATTTCTTAGTTCTATGTTACATAAAAATAACTTATATTTTACTCTATAGTTTCTTGCCGTTACATTATTTTCCGTTAGTAATCCAACGACTTATTTACCTACTTGCTAGTGTACTCTTTATTTGTTCGTCTACATGAAATAAGTCGTTTTTGCTTTTGTCTGTACTGAGTATCCACTATTGTTGTTGGTTGCAAATGCAAATTTATAACGTAAACTAACTATTTATTAACCGTAGAATTATTCATTGAGTTACGCATAAATAAATTCCGAGAACTTAATACAGTCTTATAACTGAAATCGATTTGGGCTTCATCATTATTCTGGTGAACCTAGTCTAGAACTATCGAGTAAAAATTCACTTGCCGTCAACACTACTTTTCAAATTATTATTCCTAGTTTTCATATGCGCCCTTCAAAGATACGTACCACACATGCAGTTTTTTACACTTCTCGTCGACTACAACCTATGAAGAAAACGATTGAAGAAGCAGCATAATCTTGCACATGCTATATTCATAAATCAGCGTTTTAACGCACTGTCAATTCATCGAATATAGTTGAACTCATTGCACCATTAGAGGATGATATCTAAACTAGTAGCATATTTTCGATGAACTTCAGTAAAGTGAAGTTCAAGAATTTTCAAGGACACACAAAATTGGAATGAGCTGTAAAGTCAAGTAGTCGGAAAATTTGATCACTTTCTGGG
>NW_017386028.1:1242651-1251436 GCF_000237925.1 Schistosoma mansoni | reverse complement strand
TTACTATTAATATTATTTGTCATGGTCGATCGTTGTGTTGTATTTGTATCAGGATATCGGCGAAGTGTTATGTTTATATTGACACGTGGTTTATCTTCAGTATGCTTACTTTGATATTCTGTTAACTGTTGACTAGATTCTTCGGAGATAAGCTAAAGAGAGAAGAAAAATTAAAATCTGAAATCAACTCAGAAACTTTGATTTTAACTACATTAAAACAACAATAATAAAACTTGAGATAAAGCCTGTAAAATGATAAAAAGATCACAATTTCTGAAACCATTCATGAACAATAGTTTGTAGGAAAATAAACCACACTAGAGGCGGGACGGAAAGTTCCAAGAACTCTCTTTTACTCAGCGGTAACAAGAAGATAACATGATTGAAACGGAGCTACTTGAAATCGCTTACGCAAATAATGTAAAACATAGTAAACCATTAAGTTGAAACTCATAAATAAACATGAAAAACGGGACAAATGGAGAAATAATAATTTGTTTTATTAAACGCAAGAAAACACTGGGAATTCTAATGAATAAAATATACTTCCAATCTAAATTCATTTAGTATTGTTTGTTTGAATCTTATCATCGATGTGTTAGGACTGCAACTGGTCAGTCTCTAATTGGCATATGTGCATACTGTGCGTATTGCCTCGATATAGCCTTAATTCACAAGTATAGTAAGCAGAAATGGACAGTCCATCTCACGAGAAGATTAATTGTGCGAACTCTTGTTATTGAGTCACAGACGTTCCGCTGGTATATTACAGGTTTATGATCTTATCTGTGCTATGCAGCCTTTAATTTCAATGAATCATCATGAAATAGTGTCAGATGAACACCCGTATTATTTCAAAAAATTATTCTTAAATAAAATTTAAACAATCTCAACCTCTTGCATTGGTTGTAAAAATGAATGTATATTCGACACTATCTAGAAAGGAGATTCGAAGTGAATATATGATAATAAGTAAGTAAATAAATCAATAGTTTCTTACACTAATTACTAACAAAACTGATTAATTTAAGTTGGGACAAGAAAGAGTAAACTATTGAGTCTTACATCAAAACTTCTATTTAATACAGCAGTATTCTGTAGTACATGATCATTCAACGGTATTAGTTGTTCTATTGGAACGGTTGCATGTGCTAATACATGATTTCCAAAACAAAATTTGATCACTAATGGAGTAATATGCACAAAATAAATACGCAGAATGTCAACTGTTGATCTGAAAAGAAGAAGAAACATACAATTAGATAGCACATTGAGGAATGGAAGTCACCTCACAACTGATCTTAAAAGTTCTCTAAAAAAATAACTGGGAACAGTTGTCTGATTATTAGAACAGTGTTAACTGCTGAAGAAGGTTTGTTCAGAAGGCTCTCGAAATATATTCACCAAGATTATAAGTTTTAACAATTAGTCTTAAAAGTCAATTGAAATCTACGGGTTTGAATTATTTGATGATCTATAGACTAGATAAATCTGATTACATTATTAATGATTTTATTTTCTGACAGGAAAACAAATCACTCTGATCGCCTGGAATAATTGGATCATTACTGTTGATTAGCGCTTGTAGTCTTAAGCGAATTAGTTCAGCTAGTTATACATAAAATTGGGGAACATTTGATTATTATTATTATTATTGGCTTTACTCAGTATTATATTTTGGTACGATATAGAACTTTCAGCACGAGGTATTTCAACAAGTTTCTTTTACAAAATAAAAAAACAAAAAAGAGAAGAGAAAGTGTGGAAAAAATCTGAATCTGTACAACTTTCCAAATTAGAAATGTTTAAGAATACAAGTTATTGACTAAGTTAACTCCAACAACCTGTTCGTCACAGAGTATATTTGCTAGGTAAGGCATCATAGAACTTTTATACCTTTGCTTGCGTGCATGGATTTTAATGTATTTAGGTCTCATTCTACCAGAAGTTATACAAGGAGAAAGATATGAATGAAGGAGATGGTTAGTATCTGATAAGATAACACCTGACAGGCGTTTGCAAGACTGTAGATGTCCATCCACAACCATATTAATAATGACCTCAAAAGATTCACCGCATACCTTGATAGCCATTTTCAGCACTCCCCACAATACAGAAAAGTCTTTTCTCAGGAGCCCGGGAAGGAATAATGGAGAACAGTAAAGAACAATAGGTAATATGCAGGAATTGACAAATTGTAAGAGTAAATGTCGAATAATACCAAAATCATGCAGCCCCTTTATGTAGTAAGCCAGGCGGAAAACTTTCTTCGATAACAATAAAACATGAGAAGACCAAGAGAGATCAGAGGAAAAGGTAACACCAAGATAATTAACCTTCGACAATGTGTTTATCAAGGAGTCTCCAGTGGTACAAGCATTATGGGATCCCGAAATAGAATATAGGTGCTATCCATATCTCAGGCTAAAGTTAACAGCTTGACATTTAAACGGATTAAGTAAGATTCCGTTACCAACAGATCACCAATCAATGCGAGACAAAACTTATTCATTTCTATGGGATGTAAAGAGAAAGAAATTGGCATACATACAGTGAGATCATCCTCACATTTCATAAAAGTGTTTTCTGTGGAAGATGGCAGATTATGCAGAAAAAAAGGAGAAAAAGAGGTGAAAGAACAGCTTCTTGTAGCACACCTTCATGAGACATTATAGAAGTTGAACACTTTCCTCCAGACACAGTGTACTGTTCTCTTCCAGAGAGGTAGGAATATAGCCAATTAGTTATCCAGCTGTCAGTGTTGACGCTGATTAACTTGTTAAGTAAAAGTTGTCCTGGGATAGAATCAAAGCAGAAGTATAGTCCAGAAAAGCGCATCGAACATACTTTTTACCCTTTCTTAAGCTGAGCACTATATTGTGATGCAGAAGAGTAATCGCATGTAAGGTGCTTCTTTTGTATTTGTAAGCAAACTGATACGGATCAATGTGCTCTTTTATAACAGGTTGAAGTGGGAGTATCAATAATTTTTCCATTATTTTGAGGACAGTTGAAGTTATTGCTATGCGTCTAAATCTCACATTCTTATCATCATATACTTTCTTAGGTATAGGGAATATCTTTATCTTTCTCCACATTTTCGATATGAGATTAGTTGAGAAGGATCTGTTAAAGATATTCGTGAATGGATAACATAGAATGTCAGGACATTTTTTAAAAAGGAGGTTTGGGATTCCATCAGGTCCTAAACATTGGGGTGAATTAAGTGACTTGAGATATTTTCGGACATAAGTTTCAGTGAACGTAGGAACGCAGCTATTCCTTAAGCCTGTGGATATAGAGAGCATGACATCAGATGACTGACGTACAAAAGACTTATTTGAGTCACAAACATTCAACTGGTTATTTCTTCTAATGTGCCAGTCACCTGTATTTTTTTAAAGAGTTTCCACATACTTGGAGAGTTTTTAAGTATGAATGTGATCTCAATAACTGAAAAACAGATTAATTTACAGTAAACCGGTTAAAAGCAGTCACAACAAAATCCTAGACCTATATTTCATGCCGATTAACCCAGACAGCTAATTGGTGACGTTTTTGAATTTGAAACAAGGTGAAATGGACTTGAATCGCACAAGCACCAATCATTTTTAAACGGCTCCCAAATAAGTCTTGTTGAAAGGGTTCTAAAGAATATAAAACTTCTGTGTAAGGTTTACTGTAGTTTTTTCAACAGTCTGATATTTAAAAGACAGTGCACGATCATACTGAATCAATTAGCATAGCTATGCAACAGTTCGCTTGATTCTACGCTATGGCTGTGAATCATGGTTCATTAATAATAAAGGTTATTTTGAGGTTACTATTATTTGATCATAGGTGTCTTCGAAGCATCGTCTGAGTATTTTGGGATTACCGAATGAGCAATGATGAGGTTAGGATAGTGTGTAATGATGGTAAATGGACTGATGAGGTAGTGAGTCTTCATCAACTGAAGTGGTTGGCATATATTTTATGTATGCCCAATCACAACCTACTGTTATGAGGAATATCGTCTAGTGTAGAAGTAGACTGAAAGAAAGCTAGGGGTGGGCAAAAAAAACATGGCATCAGTCCATTGAGTTAATAACAATTGGACTGAATAATGTTAACAAGCGTGTACTACTAGTGTGAGGTCCGCGTGATTATTGTAAATTTGAATGTCATGGTTCAAAATCGTTTGGAATGTCAAAAATTCATCCAACCCTTGTTTTTTTCAGATCCAAAGTTTCTAAATGTTCCATAAATTTCATTTCATCACTCTATATTTTCTTCTAGAATTTTATCATCCATACCAAGTCTTTTCTTTTACCAATAATACTGTTACTACCTCAACTACTCTGCAATCTGACCTAAAAATTTCATCTCACGGTGCTAATGGAATACGGTAACTTGAAATTGGTTAACCAGTAAAACAGCTAGTAAGAATGGTCAAGGGTTTCAGTGAGGTTTAAACTTAGATGGCACTACGCAATGAGTGAATAACTTCAATAGTAGTAAATCCAACTGGATAAGTCATCATTGTTATAATAAATCAATATATACTTCACAACATGACATTTATAATGTTTCATACTGTTTATTTTTCTGTTAAATTGTAATATGTTTCAATCGTTTTCATGCATTTCGGCCTTTTCATTTATCAGTATGGCGACCTGTGTAGATCGTAGCATTTTAACGGTTGAATTCACTAGCCAAACCCCATACTGATAATAATCATGTGCTCATTAGTGACTAGCTTCAAGCTGGATTTCTTGAAGTTCTTGTGAGAAGCAGTAACCAGTGGAGTTCAATCCGTGTCGGGTGAGACAGTTATCCACTTCGGATAATGGATTAAGGGTCGCGCAAGATCATGGATCGATTGAAGTTAGACATTAACACCATTAGAATTCCGGCTCAGTTATCTAGAGCTTAGGCATTCGCGCGCGAGACCTAAGGACCTGGGTTCAAGTACCGCGCGCGGGATAGTAGATGCACACTGCTGAGGAGTCCTATAATAGGACGAAACAGCCATCCAACGCTTCCAGGTTTCCAATGGTGGTTTAGCTTAGATTGACTCGTGAATTTAACTGTTAAAATACATTTTGTTTGGTTTTATGTAATAAATTCCCATTACCGTTTATTTGAATTAAACACTCTAGCACTGTAGCATAAATTCTCCTACTTTATTTAGCTAGAAATCAGTGTTTAATTCGTGAATGAAATCAATCAAAGTTTATCATAGCTAAATATTTTCTTTTCAAATAAAAAAGACTTACTTAATATAGAAAGTTTGTTCGGTTGGACTGAATTTCACTTGCATTAATTGACTGAATTGATTAGAATAAATTGAAATACCAAATAATTCACAAGTAAAATGAAATCCACCAATATGTTCACCTGAACATAAACTTTGTTCAATTGGAATTAATGATTCTAATTTAAACGCTTCTTCAAATTGAAAAGTTAACATAAAATATTCTTTTGCTAAACGTCTTGGACCAATTGTATACCAAGTGATATTTGTTGATTGTATATTTGTCATAGTTGTAGGTAGTGAAAAGTGTTGATTATCTTCTTCTGAATTATAAACACGAGGTATTAAATCAGCTTCTGATAGGCTCATAGCCAAACCTTGTAAATTTGAAGAAAAAAACTATTCAAATTATATATATACATACTTATCATTCATAAATGATATAGCTCCACCTGTAGCTCTCCTAGGGTTATTACCGGTCGCAAGTACACACAAAGGAGGAGGGTTGGGCAAGGGGTCAGCAACCTCATCCTAAAAATGCGCTAACCAGAATAATCAATGATATGAAGATGGTTTTAAAGATAAAACTTTATGACAATTACTTATGGTTAATATATGTTGAGATAAATCCGATATATTGTACAAGGTTGTATACCTAATACATTTACATGTGTATGTATGTTCATTGTAAATTTACCAATAGATACAGTGAAATCCTTAACAAATATGTGAAAAAACAGAATCATATAAATTGATAAAACAAGACATTAAAAAAGTGTTGCAAAACTTTTTTTATAATGTAGCTCATTTACTAGGTTTAAATTTGTGTACTCGGTTTTGAAACATATTTTTTGTATGATGGCTGTGGAGATTTCTGGTTGGTGGCCTATGTTGCACGAAGAAATAACAGGCGTAAGTAAATAAAGATAGATGCTATTTATGTACCCAAACTAAAGTAGGTGGTTGAACCGGGTTTAAACTGGTTACCTACTAGTGGAAACTCATTTCGGGACGAAATAGCGGTCCAATACCTTTTAGCTTTAAACGATTACCTAACAGAAGTCGGTCTACGATGCAAAACTTCAGGTTTAAATGTTTGCATCATTTGTGTTTAAGACGAATTCGTTGTAGGCTTTGTTTCTATACTTCATTTTTAATAGAGCTACAGATATGAGATGTCAGTAATTAACTATTTTCAAAAGGTTTAACTCAAGACTAAATACGGTAGTCAGCAAGAATTTTTTGAATTTATTGTTTTTACTGAAAATCTAATTATCATAGGCTTATAAACTTTATCTGACTTCTTAATTTGTTAAAACTATAGAATATCAACGAATTGATTTGATCTTTGCCCAAAATTTGAGAGATAGTGACCCTCACCTTGTAACAGTTAAGTGAAAATTACCTGTATTCAGTTTCTTGAGGTGCTTGGAATCGACAAATATACTTGTTGCGCAATAATACAGTGAATGTTACGTGTTGTTAAGCTAAATTAAATAAAATAACTGCTTCTGAAGTATATTTTATATGAAATGCTTATTATTCACTGTCCGTACTTGATGGGATTCAGATTACAGGTAGGGGTGTTCGAGTGATCTATCAACGTCAGCGTTCCCTAACATTGATAAACAGTCTCTCAGGTAACCTTAAAGTTTTAGAGTTTTGAATTCAAAGAACAATCTGCATAAGTTTTCACCAACATAGTTTACAGATATTCTTCCAATTTAATCTTAATTACTTAATGTGATTCTTGACCATGACACCCAACACCTACTTTATCCCAACTGCTAATTCGTAACCACAGCCCATTCTCGTTTACTACAATTAATAATTCAATATGTAGCGGTCCATCAATCATTTCTAAACTGTATCCATTTTAATTTTACCACTATCTATTATAAATTATTTTACAACCAAACATTGTTTTCCAATTGGCTGATAAGTCACTCAAGGTCGCCAGTACACCATACATCATATGCTTAGCTTTCTTTTTATTGTTTCTTTTGTTGTATCCTAACGAAAAGTAAGTGAACGATAACTATTGGGAACTACTTATGAATTGTTATTATATATTTATTCGTATTGTATGGCTATTAAGTAATTAGATCATATATATTTATATTTCTCTTATTATAAGCCTTCATTTGGCCTACTGGCTATTATTATACGATTTTTTACTCTTTATTTATTCCCAATCTATTAGTTACAGTCTCACACTCACAACCACTTTTGGATTGGTCTTACATAATTTTTATTTTCTATTTTATGGTATGATGCGGTCTGATTTGCCTGTATATAAACTGAGCATATCTGAAATATATGATTCATACAGTGGAAGCTGAGATTGTGTTCTGGACTTAAACGAACAGGGGTAGTCAAGATGAACAAATAGAGATTCAGAGTTGACTCTAGGCTGCTCGTACTGGTTAGCGCGTCATGGGTTTAGCACAGGGCTAAAGTTATATAAGTCAGTGTCCTGATTGGAGATCACGCCAAACGATAATTAACAGGGCAAATGGCATAACACCTTTCACATTCATTGAATGGGAAATGTAAAACATTTTTTATCTGACCATAGATTCTGAGTCTAATTTTTATCTTTTAGTTTTTAGTTCACAATTTCATTCGTTATTTCCTGAACCATATTTCTGGTATATTTTGTTTCTCACTATAAACGATATTACTATCTATCCTGTTATTTTGGTTTCTAATTGTCTCAACGCAAAATGCACTATCTTGAACTTATGGATCTTTACTCCATGTTTTGGTTTATTGACAAGTGACTGATTTCATTTGTCAATGCTTCTGAGATATGGCGACTCGACTATATAACTAATATTAATACTATATTTACTTTTATCACTTATTACTTATTACCATTATTTCAGGTAAATATATTTGAGATGTGAGAGTCAGTCAGTTGGCTATAATCAACGTCGAGCTTGACATAGATATGCTTTGCTCCAAGCTACCATACCACATTAGCACCAGAACGTTTAATTAACAAGATGGGTAGTACAGGGATTAAAATAATGTAGTAACACTTATGATGAAAAAGACCTAACATCAGGAATATGTATCAAAAGGCAAAGGAAAGTTATATATAAAGGACTACCGAAATTCATGATCGAAAGATAACTAACAAGTGCATCTGCGCCATCGTGAATAACTCTAAACCATGTCACCCAAACTCTGTAGCCAATAAAAACGGTTATCGCGCCGACGCCAACCGGGTAGTCCACATTCTAGACTAATAATCAATTAGTCCATGGACTGGCGTCAAGTCTTGGTTTGGACATCCTTAACTTCCTTTCAGCTCACTTCTACACCAAGCAACATTGACTATCGAGGTTGGCAGTAGTTAGATATAATAGCATGTCCAAATTACTTCAGTCGATGAGAATTCTACATTTTCTGCAAGACAGTCTTTTCAAAAAGATTACATTAAGTAAAATCTAACAGAAATCAATAAATGGTTATCTAAAAACCTACTTATACTCATAATCGAACTGCAATACAGACAAAATTGACAACTGGTTACCTGTTTTC